>NW_025951609.1:0-1843 GCF_023119035.1 Salvia hispanica
GAAAAATGGATAAAAGGATAGATGATGGATTAGTGTTATGATTTAGGTGAAGAACAAGAAAGAAATCCCAAAGGCACTTTCACATACAAACACCTAATGGCTCCATAAACTAGCAACACAAGAACTAGCAAGCATACCTTTACAATCAACCTTAGCCCGGCAAAAGATCGAATGCAACCCGAAGGAATTTGATAAGTCTTCAAAAGATGAAGAAGGTGAGCTCTCAAATATGGAGAAATTGTCTCTTACAAATATTCAAAAGCTGAGAATGAAACCCTACAAAAGAGTATTTATACTAAAACCAAAGTAATTGGGTAAATAGTCTTTAAAATCTTTAAAAAATGGCATTTTCGGGCAAAACGCCCGGCCCGGGCGTTTTGGGGCCTTGCCCGGGCGTTTTCTCTGTGGCCGGGCATTTTTGGCAGCTCTGCGCGACTTTCGTCAAACGGCCATAACTTCCTCATCCGAGCTCCGATTGAGGCGTGTAAGGTACTCACGCGAAGCTCTTTTGACGATGAAGATAATGGTGGTCTTAGAACAGCATTTGGACATCATTTTGATAGGAAAATTCTGGTTTGAGTCAGACCTTCGAATCCGGCTTGGCTCCTTGCCATATCTCCACCTTCTTTTCGGACCCCAATCAACCCATGGCCCTCGATGTCGTTGCATCCTATGATTGTGAATACCCGGATTCACATCATCCTCTCCTTCTTTGTGAAAGGATTTGTCCTCAAATCCGGTTCTTCGATTATTCTCTAGGACACCCGGATTCACATCATCCCCTCCTTCTTTTGAAGGATTTGTCCTCAAATCCCGATCAAGTTCACCTACAAAATCGAGCGAGTCCAAATCAAATATCATAGTATCGTGCAAGAGGTTGATTTCACTTCGGAACCAAAAAGACATTTCACTAACAAGGAGATGGTTCTCACAATCATAATCAACGAACCATCCATCACATTCAAAATCAAATTTGGCAATGAGAACAAATGACACCTCCATCTTAAGATCATTTTCTTGAATCTTACAAGGAATCATACCAAGTAAAGAATCAAGGTTGTCAACATGATGTTCACTTAATAACTCCAACACTTTGAAGAAGTGATCATTATTATGAGAAGAATGTGAAGAAAAACTATTATACATATCATGTAGGGTATGCTCAACACAAGACATGTGAACCTTGTAAAACACCACATGAATCTTGTAAAACATAACATCAATCAACATAAGGAACTTATCGAAATAAGTCCCTTGCAATTGCTTTAACAATTTCAAGACATGAGCACACACATGAGAACAATGCATTATTATGACTTTAATCACAACATAACCCACAAAAGATATGTGAGTGGAAAAGTCCTTCACAAAAAGACCATAGAACATCCCGATTCCATTGAAGGGTCTAACCATTTTGCAATGAAAACATAGCGAATACCAAGTTCTAAAGTCATCAACAATTTCAGTTCTCTTGGTCCTACTATTCTCATCCACATATTTATGAAACTTATAATTACGAACAAGAGAAGACTTAGACATCTTAGTATGCAAGGAAGCCATTCCAACATTCAAGTTAAAATCCATAAGAGCAATGACATGCCTATCAACGTATGAATTTACCAAGAAAGGGTCATCATATAATGCAAAGATAGATTTGGAACCCAAAAGTTCAAGATCATGCCACCACATATAACACCAATTATCAATGCCAAAACTTTCAAGCCACGTGGAATTTTCAACACTAATAACCTTTATATGCTTCATTGAATCTTTAGCACAAGTCAAGGTTAGAATACTTGAACCTTGGATAAGGAGCGGTTCAACTTGGCCTTGTTCACATGAG
>NW_025951610.1:0-23095 GCF_023119035.1 Salvia hispanica
AGGTGTAATTGGATAAAATTTGACGTGAGTGTAACTACATTGGTAGAATAAGTAGCTAATTTAAGTAAGTAGCACTGGCGGACCTACACTTAATGGGGGAGGGGTTTTAGCCCCTAATGAATTCATTTTTTTAATTATTTTTCAATTATAAAGTCCTAAAATTTATTCATATTCTATACACATTATTATATAAAAGTCCCTATTAATAATCTAAATTACCTACAAATTTATTTTTAAGGTAAAATTTGAGAATTTAGTCCATACTCTCGTTCATTTCTGCGTCCGCCACCGGTAATTAGTACTACTAGTAGTATACATTTAGTTGGGTAAGCTATCGTAAACGAATCTAAACACACATTATGTTTAGCCAACATAAAATTTTTTGAATCTTTTGTTTAAATTTTAGTGTTGTATTTAAATAGTAGTAACAACGTGGTTACAAAATCGATTATTTATCCTTTAGAGGGTAAATTGTTAATATGCCAAGAAAGGCAACCAAACAAATACACATTTTGGATGTGGTTTGAGTTTGATGGCGTCGTCTCAACTGAATTTATATTTGGCATGAAGTAATAACATCCCACAATATATTCTTTAGATAATTTTAAATTAGAATATTTTTGTCGTCTAATTTTCCATTTCAAAGGAGTCATGATAGCAGAGCAGCAAATCCAGCTGTGAAGATGAGATTGCTTTTGATTGTTATTTGAATTGGGACATCTCTCTAACTTGGACTAAATCAATGCTTATACCAATGGTTTTTGGTGGGGAATTTTGTTGCAATGCCTCTTCACTTCCCCAATGCTATATCAAAATATCCTACTACCAATTAAGTATCATCAAGAACGTTGTTTTGTAGTACTCCACAAGAATAATTATATTTTCAAATATTAAAAGATTAATCAAAATTTGACTAAATTTTGTGATGTAAGTAACTATTATCACTTTAATTTATTTATGTATCTCATTTGATTAAAAGTGAAAATAAAAGCAAAAAATAATAGCACTATGATCACCTCAATACATTATACTATTATGAGAAGAACCTGAACCTACCATAAGTATAATGAATAATTGTAGGATGAAGCTTCCTCACATGTTCGATGTGAACGAACACATTATAACAATGACTATTTATATGTTGTCTGATATTATAATACTCCATATGCGTGTACTCGCTGTAGTAACTAGCAATTAAAAATTAATTCAAGAATTGAATTATAATGCCTTATTTAATCGGAATGATATTAAAACGTGTACGTCAATTGTAGCCGCCCATTAAGACTCGATCAATCATTTGTTTCTAACCATACAATACATACAGCCTTCTTTCTATTAAATTTAGCTCTATCATAATTGGTGCAAAATTTATTTTAGAGTCACGTTGGACGTTACAAACACAAAACATGTAAATGCCATTTTATTATATACTAGTAGCATAAATCTCAAGTCATGGCAAGGCTTTAAAAAATTAGTAGGGGTCTTCATATGACTACCAACCAAATACTGTACTAGAATGTGCAACAGAAAATGTTTATGAATATCTATCAACAACCTCCGGATGATGTATTCGAACAACTCCGTCTCCGACCAACGAGCCAACGGTACAGAAGGAACACAAGCTCACCTCTGATAGCCTGCAGGGGGAGGAGGATAAGTTGGCTGCCCATACGCGGGTGGAGGAGGATAATTTGGCTGCCCATACGCGGGTGGAGGAGGATAAGTTGGCTGCCCATATGCGGGTGGAGGGTATCCGACAGTAGAGGGATATGGCTGATCAAGGCGTGACATTTGCTGGACGGGTGGAACTGCCATCGGTTGTGGCCCAAACTTACCATCACGCTTGTCCATTTCAATCTTGTGCTGTGTCTGATATTAACACAAAGGACAAACATTTTGATAGTAGAACTTATGAACCAAACCACAAAGTCGGGTTTTCTAACAGCTACACCAGCAATAACTTCACCTATTTCTTTATGCAGTTAATTATTGAACAAACGGTATAAAGTACTAAAGTGGCATTAGGCTTTACCTGCATACAAGCACAAACCCTGCAAAAACCAAATTATATTCGACTTAGTAGAGGATAGAAACAAAAGATTGACATTCAAGATATATGGTGAAAATTTCTTACGTGCAATACACCATATCCGACAAGCATGACAGAATCTGGGAAGCCTCTGAGATCTCTTCACTTCCAACGATCATAGCAACAATGGAGAAAATGCAAGCAATTTGTTGGAGGCAGACCATGAAACCCTACATACAGAACTAGCAGTTGGTCAAGCTGCATATTAAGGAGGTCGTAAGGGAAGAGCAGACGAGATTGGTTAAATTGATAGATCGGTTGAGTGCACACAAGTACATTTGTGTGTGTGTGTGAGAGAGAGAGAGAGAGAGAGTACAATGATGCAATTGTCACACTGTGTTGTTTGTATGTTGAATTCATCTTGCAACAAAAACCGAGTAGAGGCAACTGAATTTCCAAAGCACAGGAAAACCTGAAATTGCACTTCGATTATTTTCGTATATCAGCAATGCTTGGTAGCAGGAGTCAAACAAACAAAACAAGGAGAGCACAAGAATAGAGGCACTTAGTGCACACTGGAGAAGAGAGTCCATACCTTGCCAAAAAATGTTTTAAGCATAAATGTAGATAAAAGGAAAAAAAAAATAGAAATGGGTATCATAGCTGGAGAAATTTTGTAGCTTTCTAAAATCGCGGCAGTAATATCATAAATCATAAATCTTATAACACAAAACTTTGGTCCCCTGAACTTCATAGTACCTCAGTTGCAAGGCAAAATTCTGGGCAACGGCTTTCACCACATCGACCACTGCAAGGCATATACCCAGCACAGCACACATACCTGTCACAAAAACAGAAATAACGATTATAACCGCAACTGGTGGTCAAATTACAATCTAGAACATGAGAGATGATTGGTCATTACCGGGACATGTCATTGTAGAGTGCTCTTTTGCGGAGCATATACGACACACAGGGGCCACTGTAATATGGAAAGTTATTAATTACTTAACATATTCAAAAACTTGTTTTCACACTGCAGATGCAGAATCAAGGGCGGATGAAACAAAATTTTATGTCAAGATTGGCCATATACATGCTTAATTTTCAATCTTACCACCACAAACGATTTAATACCTAGAGAGGTCTTATGAAATTGCAACAAAGCTACATATCAAAGCTAAATCCTAAACTGGGCCAAAATGCTCTTGAAATATACTTCCTGATGTCTTGGTGGAGGTGGAGTCTGTGACCTATTAAGGGATAAACGATTTTTCTTACAGATAAGAGTTCCGCTGAACATGTTAAAGGGACAATAATTTTCAATCCCAAACCATAATGGTTTGTGATATCCTGGGGGAGTCTGACTGATTAAAGGAAATAGATTTTTTGTTTAAGTAAAAACTCCTCAAAGGTTAATGGTATAGACCAACAAAATCGAAGACGCAAGAGGAATCAAGAAATACCATTGTCCTCATTACTCAACCAAAAATTGTTTGAGACTTTGAGTAACAGGTCATGGCTGAGCTCGAGGATAATCTTGTTGCAAAACGAACGGAAGATGGCAGCTAACACATGCCCCACAGCTCAATTTTTAAAAATTCCAAATTTGAAGTGACAATGAAGAAAATGATGCCAATAATCGTTTTATTTTTGTGGTGGAAAACTGAAAATCCACCCCATTTTGTTATCATCCTAGTCACACTTCCAAATCCCGAAAATTTTTAATTAACCCAATCATAGCTTTAGCAAGGACATTCCTCGCCGTCACATATTAGCCATAAGCCACTAAGAGATATTTACTTTTTAATGATTGATTAGATACTACATGATTTTGTTTGGACACCTCATTAGCATTGCTCTAGTCCTAGCATATCAGTTTGATATGAATCATGCAAAATCAGCTCAAATGGAAGATTATCAAGATTCAAGGGCTTTTGAATATCACAAAGTTTAAAGTTTTACTTTTATCTATCTAGGCTAATCCTCAAAAGCACAATGCTTCCTCAAAGGATAAATTGATACTATTATTGTCATCATATTTTTAAATTGAACTCACATTCTTGCAGAAACTCAGAAATGAATATCTCGTTGATTGGAATGATCTTTGAATCCGTTGCCTTTAAATTTAAAACTCAGTTAATCCTAAATTAAGCACAAGTATATGAAGTAACTAATCCAAGTCAACCCTGAGTCGCAGCAAAGTCTCAAAGCCTAAGTTAACTAATCCGAGCTTTAAAATAACAACATCTGAAATCTTCAATTAAAGCATACTATTAATCAAAACGAAACACAGATCTGAAAAAACAAATAACACAAGAGCAGAAAACCAAGAAGATAGTAATTCCTTAGTAACGATAAACACATAAAACAATGAATCAATCAGTAGACTTACCACCAAAACGACAAGCAGCAATCTGCCCAAAAAGCATAAAAAAAAATTAAATCAGCAGCCTAACAAACACATTGGGCGTAAACGAAGAAATCGAATTAGGCGTAGAGATAAAGAAGTTATACAAAATAATACTCACATGGGGGATCATTTTGGATTGTGCGCATGAGATCGGTGTGCCAGAGATTACGATAATTCTGGCGCTGCTGCATCTTGTCCATATTCGCTTGAGACCCCATTTGTGGAGCTACCTGCTAAAAATCTCCCTAAATTGAGCTCCGATTTCAATTTCTCAAGGGGAGAAGAAACGGAGACGAAGAAGAGGAAGCGTAATTGCGAAAAAATTGATTGAGAAACTGACGCAGGAGGAGGTTCTACTCTACCAAGTCGTTGGATGACTTCTTTTTGAATCTTCTAATATTTTGACTTTTATATTCGTGACAAAATTTAGGGAGCCGGCAAAAATTTTCACGCATTAACAGTAAAATAAATCTATGTGAGTCATGTGACCATATTTTGTAGGAGTACTAACTAAAAAAATTATTTAAGAAAAATTTATTTATTTATGCATTTAAATAAAATAAATGGATGCAAACATAGCACATGAAATATGAATAATATTGTGGTCATATATTAATGATTTTTATATAAATTTTTTAATTTTTCGGAATCATAAAATATAATTAATATATTTGATTTAAATTTGAAAAAGTAATATAGAAGCAATTCAAATATTATAAATAAATTGAAAATTCTTTTTAACTTGTCCATTAAACGAAGATATATGTTACTACTATAACATATACTCCCCCCGTCCCATTTTAGGAGTCCCGTTTTACTATTTTTGGGTGTCCCATTTTAGGAGTCCCGATTGAGATATTTCATTATTGGTAATAGGCCCCACATTTCACTCACCTTTTCACATTCACATTTTATTATAAAACCAATATATAAAAGTAGGACCCACATTCCACTATCTTTTTTCACCAACTTTCCATTATAGTATTTCTTAATACCCGTGCCCAACTCAACCGAGACTCCTAAAATGAGACCGAGGGAGTATCTAACTTACTTTTTCAAATTTGAATCAATTCAAATATATTTTTCAGAACCATACTTATTATTTGTATTTCATTCTTTACAATTTGGAGGTTTTTTAACTCGAAGGAGAATGAGTTTAATTTAAAACAGTCTCGTAATTACTTCAACTTCTAGTGGAGGGAGTAATAAAAAGGGGTAAGTATTTTAAAATGATACTACTATAAATTGTTTGAAGCAATACAGTTGTACTAGTATGTAGTCTACATTTACATAACCTGTCACAGAATTCTACACCTACAAATTATTTTTAAAAACTTAAAAGTTCTAGTAGTACCCTGTTATCTAGGTGAAATAGCACTTAATATTAAAATACTACCTATTACTTACTCAAACTCAGCCCCTTTCTCTTTTATTTATACTCGATGATTTAGTCTTTAATGGGTTGCTTTAGTAAAGGCTATAGAAGGCTTATGAAAATTTCAAAAATTTTACAAGTAGAAAAAAGAAGAAAAAAACATTTGGGTAAGGGTTAAAGCCCTACACTTTGCCTAACTGTGTCCACCCCTGTTCATGGCCATGCATTACAGTTTGCTTCAGACAGCTGTTGAATTTATTGAGCTCAAACACCATACTCAAAATAGCTCAAACCTAAACGAGAATACCAAAATACTCATTCAGAAAAAAGGATTATACAAAATCAGAAGAGGTTTATTGTTAAGATGCCTCTAATAACCGACTAGCTATTAGCTCCCGGATATCTGACTCAGCGCCAGCTCATGTCCAGCTCACCTCCAGCTCACCCACAACAGTCATCCATCTTTAGTGCATCAGCAACTTCCGCATCCACACGTATGCCACTTATTGATTGTCCGCGCTGATCATAAATGATGAGGAATTGAATATAAGTGATTATTGAGAAGTCCTGATCATTAAATGAAGACAAAATGCGTTTGATACTTACATTACTGGCTCCCCTTTCGTTCGGGACCACTTCATCAGTATCATCCAGGAGAGGAGCAGGAAATTCGTCGCCCCCGCGATCCATATAATCAGACCCAATCGCGTAACTTGCCCTGAGTTATAATTAAATGCACCGCATTAAAATAATGATATTAAACGCACTGCATTATAATAATGATATTAAACGCACAACATTATAACAATACTTACACCAACTGTGATCCATCTAGTTTGAAGCCATTCAGGGCTTTAATGCACTGCAGAGCATTCTGTTTTTTTTCAAACGTTGCTTCTCTGAAATAAAATAAGATATTAAAAAGGACTCATGATGCGAATCCATCCATTCATATTACAAAAGTAAATTAACCAATAAAATACTCACATTTCAAAGCATATACTGGGTTTATAGAACAAAATTTCCCCATCAGCTTTTCTTGCAATTGAGACCTTAGTCACCTTCCCGTATTTCCCAAAACATGTATTGCTCATCAAAGTCTGTTGATGTATAGGATTGACTAGTAAGAACAAGCTTATAAAACAATACAATTAAAAATGGTTTACTTACAGCATCATTAGCAAATTTGAGAGGTATTCCCCTCACAGTTACAGTAGTAAATGCAATCGCTTTCGGCTTTGGCCTATAAGTATAGTAACATGAGATAAGTGGCTTTAAAACAATCTAATTAAACTTAGACTCGGGTGCAAGGACTGACCTCGGTAGCCTAGCAACAAATCCGGCCTACAATCTAATTAAACTAATACTCGGGTGCAAGGACTGACCTCGGTAGCCTGGAAACAAATCTGGCCTTATCATAGCGTTTACCACACGCAGGACAAGTCCCTACAGCACCTTTCTTGTACCGTGCTACTAGGCTGTTCCAACATCCAAAACAAATCTGTAAAAAGTGGAGTATGCGATTAGTTTGAGGATGCCCGATTCTCACCACCCTTTGCAACATCTTTATTTATCTTGATAACAAGTGAAGTGTTGTAAAACAGAATATAAACCTTCAACATCTTTATTTTTCTTCATAACAAGTGAAGTGTTGAAAAACAGAATATACACCTTCAACATCTTTATTTTTCTTCATAACAAGTGAAGTGTTGAAAAACAGAATACATCTTTATTTTTCTTGATAACAAGGAAGTGTTGAAAAACAGAATATAAACCTGATAACCGCATTCGCATTCTGAAAGCAGCGGCTGGTTAGGATACAACAGCTCCAAATTCAGCTCCATCGGACACTCTCCACATAGTCTAACAGCCGTCGACCTAGACGTAAAAACACACATGAAACGAAAAATATATTATTACTCAAGAATATTGAAGACGAATTTCAGATTTTAACCTAAGGAATTTGAAATTTTACATGCTCATTGCTTATGAACTGCTTCTGGTCGATCGTCGCTTCAATATTCTAAACCACAGCGCATGAAAATAACTTAAATCAGATAATTGAAGACGAATTTCAGATTTTAACCTAACATTTCATCAGCGTATGAAAATAATTCTGATTCATTCAGATTTTAACCTAACATTTCATCAGCGTATGAAAGATTTTAGGAATTTGAAATTTTACATGTCGATTGCTTATGAACTGCTTCTGGTCGATCGTCGCTTCAATATTTTAAACCACATCGCATGAAAATAACTTAAATCAGATAATTGAAGACGAATTTCAGATTTTAACCTAACTTTTCATCTGCGTATGAAAATAATTCTGATACTTCAGATTTTAGGAATTCGAAAGTTTACATGTCGATTGCTTATGAACTGCTTCTGGTCGATCGTCGCTTCAATATTCTAAATCACAGCGCATGAAAGTAACTTAAATCAGAAGAAGAAGAAGAATTTGAGATATTAGAAAATAATCATTATCAGAGAAATTTGAAATTTTACCCGCGATTGCTAACTGCTTCTGGTCGATCGTCGCTTCAATGTCAAGCTAGAAGTTTTTATTTATAGCAATCTTGTTGTTGGGCCAATTTGATTATGGCCCATTGCAAAGGCCCATATCTGCAGTTTCTAGATACTTCGGTGGTAGAAAAATTCACGTGTCGCGAAAGGCCTCTGTAACATCCATGACCCATTACATTTTGTTCTTTATAATATTTAATCATAAATAAAATTATATGTATATATAAAGTGGTTATGGTATGGACAATCTTCAATTAATTACAACAGATTAATATATTTAGATAGGAGCATATTAGGAGTGTGATCCGTTGCTAACTTGTTAATTCATCAAATGCAATGTATTAAAAATGTTAACACAATAATACTGAAATGTCAACATAAACTTAAGTTAATATTTTAATACATTATGTTGACATTGATATTTAAATGTCAACACAGTTTATTAAAATGTCGATACAAATATGTGTTGACATTTTATTGTGATCGTGTTGATATTTTTAATACACTACGTTGATAAGTCAGCAAGTTAGCAATTTAAGAAAAATTAACATTTTAACGCACCACGGGTATATTATATATAAATGTTAATTGTAAAATTCAAGTAGAAATATTTCAAATAACAATAAATACTTAGATTGAGAATTATGAAGAATGTAGAATTTTAAACAGTGTAGTATAAAGTGATGCGAATTAATTCTATATATTGGCATAAAATTATTCATGCTTCATATGCATAAAAATAGATAACTACTACATGTACGTAGCAATGGAGGGCTGCCCCCCAACATCCGTCCCTGTGCGTCATTGTAGTTTTAGGTTCAGCAAATATAATACTCCCTCCGTCCCGGCTAAGATGACACATTGCTTAGCCGGCACGGGGTTTTAGGAGTTATTGGTTAAAGTGTTTAATTGAAGAGAGAAGGTAGGTGTAAGTATTAAAGTAGAGAGATAAAGAAAGATAAATATTTTAATAGGAGTGGGAAAAAATGGTTGAGTGTATTAATTGGAGAGAGAAGGTTACCAAAAAAGGAAATGTGTCATCTTAATTGGGACAAACTAAAAAGGAAAACGTGTCATCTTAAGTGGAACGGAGGGAGTAAGAAACTATTCCTTCTCCTTCTGTCCCAATAAATATGAAACATTTAGTTTCTGGCACAAGATTTTATGCAATGTTGTTTTATGAGTTAATGAAGAAAGAGTAAAGTAAGAGAGAGAAAAGTAGAGAGAGTGATATTTCCATTTTAGGAAACGTTTCATTTTTAGTGGGACAACCCAAAAAAAAAAAAAACGTTGCATTTCTAATGGGACAGAGGGAGTACTTGTGCTATTTATAATTTTCCTAGGTCTTTGTTTTTTACTGTCTCTGATTATATTGTACAACTAATTTCATTTTATAAAGTTATGCTGAAGTAATCGTAAATAGCACAGTATAAGTTAAATTACAATTATTATACAATATAATTATTGTAATTTAAACTATATTTGTGATTACAGTTATAATGTAAACTACAATTACATGAGTCATATACGTACTATTTTATATTATCATATATTATTTGAGTTATAACAAAAATTAATATATTTAATTATTTTTATTCTTTTTTTTTTTACTTTACTCTCTTTTCAATCATATACGTGTGGACTATTTTTTTCTTAATTACTTGTCTATTTTATTCTTTACACAATTAATTCACTAAGCATATTTTCTTAAATTTATGCCTAAACAACGACGCAAATTATAAGATATTTAAGAAAATTATTGACCTACAATTATTAAGAATATTTGCAATTGCATCATATTCATATTGTGTGCACCTACATTAATTGTTAAGAGAATTTGTAACTATATCAATATGCATAACTATATCAATTTGGTAAATCAACACTATTCATAAGAAATAGAGCATATTTCATTTCTTTCAAAATTGATAAGATTTGCTATCTTGTTTCAATTATGTGGGCCATGCCTACCCAAATCTTTACGGGCCTATTTACGTACTCCCTCTGTTTCACAGTAGTTGAGTCATTTTACCATTTCGAAAAGTTTCTTCATAGTTGAGTCGTTTCCTTATATGGTAACTTTTTCTTCGTTCTTACTTTACTCTCTCTTACTTTATTCCATCTACTTTATCCACTTTATACTTTATTCTTTCTACTTTTTCCTCTCTATTACTTTTTTTATCTACTATATTTATTTAACACATCCAACATTACTTTCTAAAACTCCGCGCCGAAAAGTTTCACCTTAATTATAGTGAAACAGAGGAAGTAGAAATGAAACAGAACGAAGTGAACATGCCTTTAAGAGTCCTATTTCACATTTACCAAAAATATTAAGTGGGCCCCACATTCCACCAATTTATTCCACTCACATTTTATTATAAAACTTAATGGGACTCATATTCCGCGACGAAGGGAGGATTAAATAATTAATAATTTAAGGTGCATCAAGGAGTATGTATATGCTAAATAATTGGACCCCTTCCGGTCCATTGCAATCGAATCGCTTTTTTTGTGATAAATGAAGTATAATGGTTATCAGAAAGAGATGAAGGGGTACATAAGTATATACTAGTACTATATGTTGGGTGAACAAACCAAACCCCCTATTGATTGGTTAGCAATCCTGGTTGTGAAATACCACATCCACACTCTTATCCTCTACATCAGTGAATAATTAGAGGTTAAACTAAAAGCTAGGGTCTATTAGAGTAGAGTACCTACTAAATACATACTCCATATATTACAGCCAGTCTTTGCCAACTCACTGAAGTCTCTTGGCCGCACGAATAAACTCCACAATCACTTGTACCTAGACTTATCTATCATAAATATTTCTACTTGTGCCATACCATCGACTTTAATTGGGCAGAACTAAATTTTAGCAGTTTATTACTTTATGTTCATTACTACATGATAAAATGTTAGCAGTTTATTATTTTTTTAAATTTGATGTTAATTTATGGTTGTCATCTTCCAAACTATCTTTGTCGTTTTCTTTTTTCTCACTCAAACCGAACAAAACAAATACTACCACCATTCAACTATAGTATAGTAGTACTCATTATTATATTACGTTTCTTAATAATAGAAATCTTTAACTAATAAAAGTTCTTTTAATATGTAGTAATGAATATAAAGTAATAAACTGCTAACATTTTATCATGTAGTAAAGAATAAAGTAATGCATTTTATTACAAACAATCTAAAAACTAATACTTCAAGACTAAGCAAATCAAATCCCAAGGAAAATGCATTTTTTTAAAGATCAACAATGGAAAACTATTTTAAAGAAAAAATATCTTACCAACTGAGTTGCACTACATTATCAGGAGTTTAGATAGTTGTACATATCTTCGTCAGTCACGTATTCACTAACAAATAAACTAGGAGAAAATTCCACCTTGCAGTTCAAAGTCCTTGTCAAATACTCCCTCTGTCCCATTAAAAATGCAACGTTTTTCTTTTTTGATTGTCCCATTAAAAATGAAACTTTTCATAAAATGGAAACAACTCTATCTCTACTTTTTCATCTTTCTTACTTTACTCTCTCTTCATTCACTCACAAAACAACACTACATAAAATCTCGTGCCGATTTCCAAATGTTGCATTTTAAGTGGGACGGAGGGAGTAGTTTATTACTCCCTGAAACACTGTGCAATTTGTATAACACCCTTTCATCACTCTGAGACATTTCATATCTATCCTAATCTAAGAGCATCTCCAATGGTAGGCTAGCCACCGGCTAGCCGATTCGCCGCGCTAGCCGGTCGGCTAGCCGAACCATTGCAGCAGGCGAGCGGCAAATCGGCTAGCCAATCGGCGTGGGCTGGCCGATTGGTGTGCGCTGGCCGATGCGCTAGCCGATCGGCTAGCCGCTATTGTGGCACCGCGATCGGCCAGCGATCGGCTAGCGCCGATTTTCATTTTTTTAAAAAAAAAAAAACCTATATAAACGCGATTTTCATTCCATTTTCATTTGCACCACTTGTTTTAACGAGTTTTCTCTCTGTCTAACTTTCTGTTTAAGAGCATCATCGAGCGATGAGTAACGCTGGTGGTAGCGGTAGTGGTAGTGGTGGGGATCGTGAGGAGTACGAACGGAGGATGAACGAGGCTATGGAGGCCTACATGAACCGCGGGATGGAGCGGTACATGCGTATGGTGGAACAGCACTACCACCAGCAGGCGATACCTCGCCCTCCACCAGTTGTCCACCACCGAGCAGTGATTGATCGGGATCACTTAGCTGCACATGAGCGGTTGTACGCCGACTACTTTTCAGAGCGCCCGCGGTTTCCCGCCAACATGTTCCGGCGGCGTTTTAGGATGCGCAGGGAGTTGTTTATGCGCATCGTTGGGGCATTGGAGCGTCACTATCTGTGTTTCCGCTTCCGGCACGATGCGGCTGGCAGACCCGGCCACACCCCTATCCAAAAGTGCACGGCGGCAATCGGGCGGTTGGCCTACGGAGGCGCGGCAGATATGTGGGATGAGTACCTCCACATCGGTGAGTCGTCGGCACTGAAATGTCCGAAGGAGTTCTGTGACGGCGTGGTAGACATTTTCGGTGGGCAGTACCTTCAAAGCCCTACTGCCCAAGATTGTCGGGGATCTGATGCGGATGCACGGGGAGAAGCATGGGTTCCCCGGGATGTTAGGCAGCATAGATTGTATGCATTGGGAGTGGAAGAACTGTCCGACTGCTTGGAAGGGGGCCTACACGACCGGCTACAAGTCAAAGAACCCCACGTTAATCCTCGAGGCCGTAGCTGATCACCGGCTATGGATCTGGCATGCGTATTTTGGGGTAGCCGGGTCGAACAACGACCTCAACGTCCTGAACTCGTCTCCCCTCTTCAACGAGAAGTTCCAGGGCGTCGGTCCAGCCGTCTCATTTGTGGCCAACGGCAACCGGCATGATATGGGCTACTACTTGGCGGATGGGATATACCCTCGGTGGCCGGTCTTTGTGAAGACGATCAGACAAACAAGTGATGAAAAGAAGGCCTACTTTGCGCAACGACAGGAGTCGGCACGCAAGGACGTGGAGCGCGCATTTGGTGTGCTCCAGTCTCGATGGGCGGCAATTAAGGGTCCAACGCGTTTGTGGAATGTCGGCTGCGTTGGCCAAATAATGTACGCCTGCATTATCCTTCACAACATGATCGTCGAAGACGAAGGCGTACAACTGACTAGTTGGGCCAATGACGATGAAGCCGGTCCAAGCCACGGAACGGCCACCCCTAGTGTACGACAGGGGGTACCTCTCGATGAAGCCGACCGACTCAAGGAATTTGCCAACATGCGCCAAGTGGATGCTCATATTCAACTCCAAAAGGATATAATTGAAGAGTTGTGGGCACGGAGGATTGCACGGAGATAGTTTTTTTCTTTATTTATGCATGTAATTTTTTTTTTATCTATGTAACTTTTTTAAATGCAATTAATGAATTTTCCCATACCGTATATGTGTCGTAAATTTATTCCGTATTTTAATCGTAAATTTAATTCCATAAATGTAGTATATTTTGAATTGTTTTTATTGCGGCTGGCCTATGGCTGGCCTAAATCTGACGTGGCAGGTGGTTTTTTTGGTGTTGCTGACGTGGCAGGGGAGAGAATGGCTGGCCTATGGCTGGCCTAAGTGCCATTGCGGATGCTCTAAAGTGACAATTTGGTGAAAAGACATTTTTATCCTTTTTGGAGGGAAAATGTAAAACTATTTTATTTACCCTTTTGGTCATTTTAAGAAATGGCAAAAGAGGCAGATATTATTGGATAAAAAATCTATACAATCAAGAGGGACGGACGAGAGAGAGAGGTGAGAAGAAAAAAATGAAGAGGAAGGAGAGTGAGAGAAATGCCGGTGGCGCCGGTTAGGTGGCTGTGCAAAACCACCAAAATACTCCGGGGCACACTACAGCGAGGGCGGAGGAATTGGCGAGGCAAAGCGGTTGATCGGCGAGGCTGTGCAAAAGAAGTGTCTAATATTCAGAATGGAGGTCGGCGGGGCAGTGGCTGCAAGGCGACGACTGGCTACGAGAAACAATGAGAGAGAAAGGAGAGAATAAGAAAAGGAAGAGGAAGGAGAAAGAGGCACCGGCACCGGCTAGGGGGTTGTCAAATCCCTCTTCTTCCTCTCCGTCTCCCTATCAATGCGCCGCAGAGTCTAGCCACCGAATGCAACGGCAACAAGGTGGGGCGTGAAACCGAGAGAGATGTGACACAATGGCCAGAGCGACGAAGGAGAAAAAGAAAAGGCAGCGGTCAGTGGTGGGATAGATGAAGCAAGCAGGCGTGAAGTAGGGCGGTGAAGCGGTGGTAATAGCAGCTCCTATTGGGAAGAGATAGTGAGAGGGAAATGCCGGCGGCCCCTCCTGTATGTTTGAGAAGTAGGTTTGATCAATTATTAATTTATGGAGATATAATATTTGGGCTTTGTTTTGGGCTGTTTAATATATAGTGATATTATAATTTTACATTTATCCATATTAAATTTATTAGCTATCGATTTGTAATCATAGGAGGAGTTGGATATTCATGACATATTTTTGTAATTAATTTTAGAAATTAATTATAGCAACGTCTATATCACTAATTATATTTAATTACATAAGTTATACTATCACTAATTGTATAAAAAAATTTAAATATAATTTTAAAATAAAAATATTTCAAAATATTAAATTCTTAATACACACTAACCATTTAAATTATGCTTCCTTCCTGAGAAAGTAGTTGAATTATATTTTTGTAATGAAAAATTAATTTGTTAAAAAATTATTATAATATATACTTATATGTGATTATGTTTTTACCAATTTTTTTATATATTCATATAATTTATTATTTCACAAATATTGTTGTGGTTACTTTTATATTTTAATTACAATAAAATTTAAAATATATTCATGTAAACAAACCAAATTAATCAACAATTTTTATGCTTTTCGAATTGTGCCAAAGTAGTTTAGTAGTACTACTATAATTTCAACATTAAAGGTGTATTTTTATTTTATTGATTTGTAAATCAACTTGTGGTATAATTAAATTGTTGTAATGGATATTTGTAGATATAATTATTTGTACGATAAAATTATTAATCGTATTTGTAGTACGATAAAATTATTAATCGTATTTGTAGTACATTTCTTTTTTTCTTTTTTTGAAGTGTATATATAATGATAATTACACGGTTAGGTAATCATACTTTGGAGGGTCAAATATTGGGTGACCATAAAATTGGCCATAAAGTGTTTGATTCCTCGAATGTCTTTAATACCATATGATTCGAAGTTGCTAACTTGCTATTCAGATTCCAACGACGACAATTTTTTTTGGCTATGTCGTATGCAATGACCATTAACAAAAATTAAGGTCAGTTTCTCTCTCATGTTGGACTCATTTTCCACTAAAACATTTTTCTTTCTATCTCTCTTCTTTACCAAATTTGCATTAAAGTTTATGTCATTTCAAAAAATTTTATTTTTAGAGGATGGAGGGAGTATATGATAAATGTATGTGACATATAAATGTTACGACAACACAAGTTTAATACTATTAATTTATATTTTTAAAAATAAATATATTGAGATGAATGGATGATAATTTGGTGTCATGTAGGATAATAATAATAATAATAATAATAACTCTCTCCGTCATTGAATAGAAGTCTCATTTCTTTCAGGGGACAAATTTTTATTTAATATTACTGCACTCATGTTAGATAGTAGATACTATTAAAATTGTATAAAATGATATGCTGAATATGTATGGGTTCATTTACAGTATCTTGATAGATATACAAATTTCTTTTTGTTGTTGTTTATAATGTTATGTATATTCTTTATAATTACTTTATATTCTTATTTGTAAATATGTTTTTATATTATTTATTTTATATTCTTTATTTTAATATATTTAGCTGTTATTATATCTTCATTACTTGAAAATCTTTTGTCTCGTGCATAGCACGAGTGCTAATTGTATAAAATTGTTGACTGAATTTGAAATATTTGATTTAGGAATAAGTAAATTATTGATTTAGAGTGGGACAAGATAAGCATATATTTGATTTTGTAAATCTTTCTATTGTTATGAATTCTTATTTCCTACAGTTTCATTGGTATTAATATTCATTATATGAAAAATCTTATGTCTCGTGCATAGCACGGGGGTTAATACTAGTTGGGAAATGGAGTAGGAGTTTGCTCAAAAGAACCAAATTTGCATTGGAGAATCTATCCGTTTCAAACAACCCAAACATAAATATAAGCAACACACTAGTTATTAGTAAATGTATATGAGGAGAGAGAGAAATGTACCTGCAGAGTGTCCACAGTGAATGAAACTGTGGTGGCATGCCCAAATTGGTGAAGCATCATAACAAAGTTGTTATCGTGATGATGGTAACAAGTGTCATGAATGTCTAAATAGACTTGTTCCAACATTGGGAAATTCACCTTTGCACATTCCCAAGCAATATCAGACTCGTATCTAAATGAGGTAAGCAATGGAGCAGAGATCTCTTTCACTTTTAAATAATAATCCTGGATTTCAAGAACTCTAAGCTTTGGAGCCTTTATAATAACAAGGCCATCACACGATAAATTGATGAGAGTAAGCTTCTCCAGCTGTGGGAGGCCGGAAAAGGGGTCCATCCTATGGTGATGATCGTCGAAGACCAAAAAGAGGGTGTGGAGATGAAGGGTTTTCAAATTAGGTAAGGACAAGCGTCCAGGTAGTTTAACCGGGCAGAACAAATCCCTGATCTCGAGCTCCCGTAGCGTGTTGCAGGTGAGAAACGCTGGCGGAAGCCTGAGTTTGCGGTAGGTGGGCCAGTGGAGGCGGAGAGATTGAAGGCCGTGATTGATGGCGTAGAGCACGCATTCCTCCAAGAATTCCCTGTCAACTCCGCATGGATATTGTGGATTGGGGGTAGGGCCGTCGAATAAGAGGTGGAAGTCGTGGACGGCGGCTGCGGCGTCACGGTGAAATAGCAACTGGGAAACAAAGCTAGAGTGGATGGTAAAATCTTCCAAGTGGATGCGGAAGGGGGTGGTGGCGGGACGGAAGTGGAAGCGGAGGCCGGGGAGGGAACGCCACATGTTCTTCCATCTATAGGAGACAAGACTCATTGTTTTAACCGCTTCATATATGTGAAAAATATATCACAAAACCTGAAAAGTAAGTTCAATATCGATTGTATACATATGCATGATTACAATGGCGGATGCAGAAATTTTTTCAAGGAGGGACTTACTATATAATCCTTCCGTCCCACTATAAGCAAGTCACATTCCCTTTTGAGATATATCCTAACATAATGAGTCATTTCCATTTTAAGTAAAAAAAATCTCTTCTCTTATAGTAATTAATTTCCCCATACTTTATTATTTTCACTCCTCTACTTTTCTCTCTGTCATACTTTATTCTCTACTTTAGCTTTTTAAATATTAATTTCTAAAATCTTGTGCCAAAAGAAGTGGCTCGATTATGGTGGGAAGGAGGAAGTATATTTTATATAGTTAAAAATAAGTTTTTTTTTAAAAAAATCTTGTATGTTCCATTTTTCTATTGTGAATGTTTCATTTGATTTAGTAATTTTGTTAATGGACCATTTATTATATTAGCTCATTTTGTGTAGATTTTATTATAAAACTACTCCATAAAAATAGAATTTTGGTTCCATTTTTATAACATGTATAAATGGAAGCACATAATAAAGTATAAATGGAGATAATAGCATGTAAAAAATCACAATCACAAAAATTGAAAATTGCATACATATGTTAACATTTTTTGAGTAATAAGTAATATTTGGCCTAATCCAAAAAAATGAAAAAGTTTCATTATCACACATTCATTTTCTTATTCTCAAATTTTCATAAAATATGAAAGAAAAAAAAACTGCAATTGGATTAAAAATTAAATTTCACCTTCATTTTCTTATCCTCGGATTTTTATAAATATGATGAAAAATGGAGTATAATTTTTGTATAACTGTATTAAAATTAAAAGGTAAAGGAAGAATTAAAAAATTCAAATTAACAATATAAAAACATTCTAAAGCTAAATACTACGAGTACTTTAAACTGCTCAATAGAGATAATATTAACTCCTATTAAAACTAGTAGTACTAGAAGTTTATTTATAGGCACACCTTTATGTCAGAGTTTTGTACGTTTACCGAGACCTAACCTTAAATTTAATAATTAAACAATTATAACAATTAATATTTTATTTATATTGGATACTCCATTTATCTTCTTCTTCCTCAATGCGGGAAGCCATTTCTGCAACTTAAAATTTAATCTTCTACGTCCCTAATTTGGTGAGGATAAACTAGATTTTCCGAAATTTCAAAAAATTTATAAATAGAAAAAAGGAAGAAAAAATTGGGTAGGGGCTGGCGGAATAAATCCTGTTTATTTTCGTATAGAGGCAAGAAGACGTACCTTATTTAGTGATTTATGAAGAATAGTTGGCGGAAGATATTGTCTGAAGCGGAGAAAGAAAACGACAAAGGAAGAGGAACAAGTTCAGCAGTTCACGCCTATTTTAAGGCCATTAGCAATGGGTGGCCGATGGGAGGGCCTTCCCCATCGGCCACCGTCGGCCCCTCATTGTGGAGGAGGGGCCGATGCACGCCCCATCCCACCTCCCCCCATATGGCCGATGTATCGGCCTTGGCCGACGAGAAGGGCCTTCCGATCGGCCCTCCATTGTGGAGGAAGGGCCGTCGGTCGGCCCTTGCTTCTATTTTTTTTTTTCGTTTTTTTATTTGTTTCTATATATATCTCCATTTCCCATCACTTTCACACCATTCCTCCACTTTCCAACACTTTGACTACTTTCTTTTCACTCTACACCTCCTCTCTCACACCATCTCCATTTCCCATCACTTTCACACCATTCCTCCACTTTCCAACGCTTGGTATCCGCGTTAAACATGGATACAGATTATTATCCATAATTAACATAGCATTTGGTAGCCCAGACAATAAACTAATTGACCCGTTTTTTTTAAAAAGACCCGCCACTGTTCACTCAATTTCCTATGATAATAATCGCGATTTCAACCACCGATACTTTAACATGCTCTGGGAGTTGTGCCAATTAATTGGTGGGGTTCATTCTTACCCCTCTTTGAAACCATTTTGAAATTCATTTTACATCTGAGAGAGGGCTTCATCGAGGGAGAGGGAGAGGGCTTCATCGAAGAAGAGGACTTCGGCGAGAGGGCTTCAGCGAGGGAGAGGGCTTCAGCTGCATCTGTGAAAATCCACAAATCGCTGGACGTCTCCGGTTTTGAAATTGCTTGGTAGTCGTGCGTGGCTACTGATACTATCACAACGTTTTCATCTTCGATTCCAGCTCGTAGCTACAGCGGTTGGAGGTAAATTGGATTGGTATACGTTTTCTTGAAATCTACATGCGTTGTGTGTAATTAGACAAAAAGCTATATGAAATTCGTAGAAATTGGATTAGTATTTTTTTTATATGAAATGCACATGTGTTGTGTTCAAATTAGACAAAATGCTCTACGACATTTGTAGAAAAATGGATTGGTATTTTTGATTAACCTGTGAAGTAGAGGCTACTGTTATTTTCTTTCTAATGGATTTGACTTGAATTTTTTATGTTTATTTGGCTTGAATGTGTTTGGTATGTGTCAAATGTTTGTAGATCTGTACTGTATAAAGGTTTTAATAATGATAAAAATTTATTATCTTGCTTGAATTTTTTGTGTTTTCGGTTCCTGGGATGTAGGTCTCTCCTATGTGAAACACGCAACTGTTCTGGTGGTTCAAGATTTAGCCTATATTTTTGTAGTATAAGCTAAAAACAATTTGGTGTTTTTGTTCTAGTTTGATGGCGCGAAATGTTTGCACAACCGCTGAAATAATCCTTGAGCTTGAAGGCATACTCTCTCTTCTTCGTATTCAAATGATTATAATCATCCACCTATATTTAAAAAGGCGCCAGCTTGGTCGTCGTCAGCAGGGCCGTTTCACACGACCTTACTCTCTCGTTGATAAAATGCCTGCCCAAGTTAAACATTTGAATCGACTAGTACGTGTTTGTGATGTTGATTGCTTTGATAATCTGCGAATGGATAGAAACACATTTGGTAAGTTGTGTAGACTCTTGAAGGAGTTGGGGGGGATGAGGGATGGAAGATTTGTGACAGTTGAGGAACAAGTAGCTATGTTTCTGGGAATACTTGCACACCACAAAAAATCTCGGATTGTCCGGTTTGATTTTATGAGGTCTGGTTATACGGTTTCCAAGTACGTCCATGCTGTTTTACGCGCATTATTAGACATTTACAAAAAATTTTTGGCTAAGCCCGACCCCGTAACAGATGACTCAACTGATTCTAGGTGGAAGCATTTCAAGGTATATTTCAAAAATAAAACTGCCACTTTGTTACCATATCCCATATGCAATACATTTTGTTTACTTATTTGAAGACATTCAAATTTTGTGTTTTATTAATGCATATTAGGGTTGCATCGGTGCTTTGGATGGGACTTATATCAACGTCCTAGTGAGCAATACGGACAAGCCTCGGTATAGGACGAGGAAAGGGCAGATAGCTACCAACACTCTTGCTGCTTGTGACAGGCAAATGCGCTTCATTTATGCCTTACCCGGATGGGAAGGTTCAGCTGGGGATTCACGAGTACTTAAGGACGCTGTTAGTAGAGAATATGGCTTGAAGGTCCCAAAAGGTTAGGGCTGCACTTCTGCATCAAAAATATATTTCATTAGATTTCAATTTTTTTAAGTGTAGCTCAATAAAATGGAAATTACTTTCGAAATTCCTGCAGACAATTATTATTTGTGCGACAACGGGTATGCTAACAGTGAGGGTTTTTTGACACCATACAAGGGTGTGCGCTACCATCTCAAGGAGTGGGCAGTCGGGTCACAACGCCCCCAAAATGCTATTGAGTTGTTTAATTTAAGACATACGAAGGCACGCAACGTAATTGAACGTGCCTTCGCTGTTTTAAAAATGCGATGGGGAATCCTTCGCAGTGCATCATTTTACCCAATTAAGATCCAAATCCGACTAATTATGGCTTGCATCCTTCTCCATAATTTCATCCGAGCAGAGATGACCGATGACCCTATCGAACGTGAGCTCGACGCTATACCCGATACCATCCCCTTGGAGGAGGACAACCAGGATGTTGAGTATGTTGGTAACGTTGAACCTTCAACTGAGTGGACACAAATGCGAGATGAGATGGCAAATTCTATGTGGTTACATGTTAGTGCTTATTGACAATCCTATTACTTGGATTATTTGCATTTTGTTTGCACAAATAAATATGATATGTTATTCTTATTCCTCTTATGATTAGGCTAATGGAGGCGGGAACTGACACAGCTGATAGTGTTCCATTTTGGCGTTGTGGGAGAGGACAGATGCGAGTGTTGTGTGCGGGGAAAATTGTGAATCATGTTGGTCGTTACTTCTACAAGTGTCTAGGAAATGTCAACCACCTGGGGTCCTTTATGGGGATCGTATTGTTTCTATTGGGTGTAATTGTAGGGAAGCTATTGTAATTCCGTATGATAAGATCGTGTAATGCTTATGTCTATGTCTAATATTGGTTGTTGCTTGCTTCAGATGGTCTTCAAACTACTTTGTATTCCTTTTTTGTGATTCAATGTGTAATGAACCACTTGATTAGTTGATTACTTTGGAAAAGTGTTTGACTACGATTATATTTCAAGATTGATAGTAGATTATGAAAAATCTGTTTCTGTATGTACATCCTAAAATATATGTAACAGACATCTCCATTGCAGAATACCGAGGACGAGGGAAACTGCTGAAATTAGTGAAATTTTTACCCCATTCACTCTTGAATATCTCTTGAACCAGCTGGATTTCTAGTATATATCATGCACCTACTCACTACTGCAATAAAATAGAATGCTAGGCAAAATAGAATAGCAAGAGATATATGTCATTGCCAACTACTGCAATAAATTGAATCTGTATTAGAATTTAAGAAGCTTACACAACAAATACGGTTAAGAAAAGTTAATTGGATATATATCCGCTTTTATACATGGAGTACTATTAAATTTTACTAAACAATGTTAGATTTATTTAACAAAAATACTAGTACTAAAAATGAAAAATTACTACACCCCCCGTCCCCAAAGAATATGCACTTTGGGGTCGGCACGGGGCTTAAGGTGTGCATATTCTTAAGGGACGGATGAAGTATTATTTGAGGTGTTGCAAGTTAAAGCCATTGAAATTGATCAAATATCTATCATAGACAGAGAAGAACCATACTTTGCCTGTCCAAAGTTAGACGATGCATTTCTTTTGGAAACGGAGGGAGTGTTATGCAGCTGCAATAAATCTTCCAATTTACAAATTCCACATCACATTTATGTCATGGATTTTTTCAGAGTTCAAACGGCACAATAGAGCCAAATTGTACATATATCTTGTCAATTATAATTGCCACAACAACCAAATCCTAGTAAATAGTTACGAGCACTTATTAAAAGTAATCATCCCCTATCTCATTGGTAGTTGGCCTTCAAGACACATTATTAATAACCCTATAAACAATGTCAATAAAAGGGATCACTCCTTGCAATCGAACAACACAACTCCATAGCTTTAGTCTTTTGCTTATTTACCTAAACATGGTTCTCCCCATCCCTCACCAAAGTTCATTCCTTTACACTGCAAAGTGGACTCCAACACTT
>NW_025951611.1:0-11920 GCF_023119035.1 Salvia hispanica
TAAAAAAATTCAAATCACTATCAATATCTATCAAATTTCGACGAAATTTCAATGTGAAGAATACACTATCAACACTGTAACACCCGCCTTTATTATTACCTTTTTATGTTAAGATTTTGTTTGAGAACGAGCGAGTGATAACCTTGAGTAAAAATACTGCTTTGTTTTGATTGATGTGATGGAAAAATTGAATGCTTGAATTGTTGTTGGTTAATCGCATAGGTGAAAATAGTCGGCGAGATTGACGTGCGATTCGTCGATGGGAAAATTTGGGCATTTGTTTACAAGTACTTGGAATAACACCACAATTTAGTCAATATTCTAAAATTAAATATTTGTACCAATCACTTTTATCTATCTTGTCCTAGCCCATTTATCCCATTTTAATTGGGCTACTTTTATTCATCTCCAATCCATATTTAAAAACACCAATCAAATTCTTGGTCAACCCAAATTTCTCTCTAATTTCATAATACACGGCTTTTTCCATATCTCCACCATCCTTAAAAATCTCCAACTAAAAATCCCTTCTTCTCATATATTTCCCAACAACGCAATTTCATCATTCTTCATCATGCAACGGTTATTTTAGGGTCTTCTCCATGAAAAGTTGTTGAAAGAGGAGAACGAGAGAGAGACGTGGTTTCAATTCTTCTTGTTGCTCTGTCATTCCAAAGGTGAGCTTGTGCACGTTGTTGCGGTTGGAATAAGAGGTGATTGAGGAGTAAGCTTGAGGTGGGCTTTCGTTTTAAATAAGGACTATGTCCAAATATTTTTACTATGTGAAAGGAGGTGAAAATGGTTTGTCTTGCCATATTTTGTATTTGAATGAACTATCGAAGTGGCTATGCCATGTATTATTAACAATTGGCCCAGTAGGGCCAAACCTTGCTCGGATTGGTGTACACCCGTAGATCGTGCGTATCTCATCGGAGTTGGCCGGTTCTAGTGACTTGGTTCGTGGCCACGTTCCTTGTCATGTAGTTTAGATATGATGATGGTGGATGTGGATGAAAATGGTTGCAACCAATTTTATGTGAAAATGTTTTAGTGACTTGGGTTCTTTTAAATTAAAACCCCTAAGATCACTCGTTATGGCTTGACAAACTAAATTTTGGCATGTGTCCACTGGTGCATCAAGTACTCATTACTGCTATTTGTTTTTCTTAATGTGCGATTGAGCGACGACGGCGTGGAGGATGTGAGCGATTTCATGGATTATTTATGTCTTGCTTAGAAATTGTTGGATATGTCGTGTCTTCATATCTGCATTTTCCGTGTCTTGAATGCTTCGCTAAGTGCATTTTCTTTCTTTAGAACTGTCTTGTCATTGAGAGTCAAACTCCTTTCAAAATTGTTTACGCTCCGTCTTTATTTCCTTAGAGTTGGTACTTTGTTGAGATGAACTATGCTTTTTTTCTAAGTTATTTCAGTTATTTAGATATTTTGGTCAAATATGTATGTTTCCCCTTTTCTTCCCCGTTTTTAACCCTCCCTTAGTCGCGATCAACCGCATTTTCTATCCTTCAAAATGGCGTGACAACAAGTAAATCAAAATTTTGCATACACTATCAACAACTAATTCAATAAATATATACAAATACACTATCAATAACCAACTAAATAAATACAAACAAATAAACTATCAACAATTCAACAACATACTAACACTATCTACTTAAAAACATGACTTAACCCCTATTAAAAAAAAAGAAAATCAATACCAAATCTAAATAACTTTTTAAAATACTCACAATTAAACTTTTTAATTTATGTAATCAGAATAAATGCAATCCCCATTACAAAATATATGGGTTTTTCATTAATTGGAAATATCAACTTTGGAAAAGATAATTTTACAAATTTAACATATACATATAAATTAATGTATACATACACACATATAAACTTTCATCAAATTTTAAAATTAAAGAAAAATCTTGAACAACATTCAAACAACAATAAATGAAACCACCTCAAAACAGGGGTTTAGATTATCTTCAACCTTCAATACATACAAATACGTAGAAACCGAAAAACTACTTTGTAAATTTTTTAAATTAAAAAATGAATTAGACAATCAAAGAAAAAAAACGAAAAATATTTAATAATAAACAAAAAAAAAATACAAAATAATAATTTCAATAACAAATTATAAAGTTTGAAATAATGTGGGGTCAAAACGGTTTCGATTGACAAATTATTTAACATAAAAAAACTTAAATAACCCGAGTTTAACGGGTTTTTAAAATTTTTAAAAAAATCAAATAACTTTAACACATTCAAATTAAATATAGATGGAAACCTAATAACTACAATCAAAATAAATTTTCATAATATTTTAATTATAAGATTAGTTAATGTATTAATTTATCATAAAATTACATAGAAAAAGAATGACGGGACAAACGAAACAAACATTTGTGTTTAGGTACACTTTAAATTTGTTACTAAACCTGGGGTTTTGGGAAACCCCAAAATTAGACAAGCTATAAATATCAATTTACAAAATATAATTATTACATAGATTTTAAAAGGGGTTGGCGGAAGTGCATGCATAAATCAATTAATAATAATCGAATCTTTTTAACGTTATTTAGACAAATTCTATTCGCGTAATTATCTCACGTATCATGGATAACTCAAAATAAAAATCTTTAAATTAAATGGAAACCTAAAACATGCGTTCTAAGGTTTCCCATTATACCTTGATGATTCCCCAAAGAATCAAGATATGCCCTTCTCCCGGAAGTTTGCCAAAAAACGGGTCTTGGCGGTTCCCGGGGTGGCCCCATATCGGGGTGGGTTGTCTCACGGCCCGGGCTTAAAAGAAGGCAACCTTTCCCCCCGGAGGGGAAAAAATTGTTTACTAGGAATAGAGGGGCCAAAATTTTAGAGAAAAAAAAGTATATCTTTTCCCTTACTCCTATTTATAATAAGTCCATTTGGGCCCTGGGGGTCTATGGAAGGCTTTTGGGTAGGGCTCCCCCCTTGGGTTTTTTCTAATTAAATTAAAAAAAAATTTTAAAATAAGCTTAAAATTAGAATTTGACAGCCACTTAAAACGCCCCCCCATCCCAAAACCGAAATTACAAGATTGGTTTCCCAAAACTTTATATTTATTTCCCGCTTAAGATAGAAACATCCATTAATTTAAATTTTTCCTTTTGGGCAAATTTAAATTTAAAATCTTATTTATTCCCAAAAGAGGACTCGAAAAAAATCTTTTTTATTATTCATAGAGTAATTAAACTCCAAATAGCTGGGTTCCGAATAAAAAAACCTTTTCAAGCTTCCGGGATGTTATCAAACGAGACTCACCCCAAATTATTCAACATAATAGCAATCCTTTTTGGGGTATTAATCCCCCTACCCAATATACCGGGTTTTTTGGGTTGCAAAAAAACCCCAAACCATTTGGTAAGTCAAAGTAGTGCATAATAAATACCGTATGCTCAATGCTAACGAAATTTTGATTGAGAAATAATTTACGAGACCCCCTTTTGGGGTAAAAGAAAACCCCGGGCCATTGCTTAGAAAAAATTCAATTTTATACCACCCAACCCATCTTATTTTAGTAAGGCTTAGAAATAATCATTGAATTGAAACCCTTTTCCCGATAAAGTCAAAACCATCTGGGTTGTAAAATTTTCTTTTTCTTTTTTTTTTTAATGACCTATTCTTTTAAAAGGGAAGGCCGCCCACAACCGGTCTACAAAAAACAAAGACTTAGATTTTTAATTACTTATACATTTAAATATGCAATAAACATCCATTAAATGTAAAACATAACTTATAAAAAATAATAAATTTATTTTTTGGGAAAATAAAATAAGGTTTTAAAAGATATTAATGCCGAAAAGGTGATTTCTTTTATACAAACTCTAACAATCCCCCATTTAAACTAAAAAAAAAATTTTGAGTATAAAAAAAAAAAGGGCACTACGTTAATTCCCCCACTTATCCGAAAGGGGAGTTGAGGTCTCGGCGAGTCAACTCCAATTCCTTCTACGGCGCTCAATTTGCCGCCAAGCCTTAGTAAAAGGATCTCCCCGGGTTGTTTTTCCGAGAAATTTCTTACCACTTGTATTTTCTTTTTCCCTGACTATATCTCGATGATATGATACTTCCTCTCAATTTTTTTGCTCGTTTTTGGGTTTTTGGTTCCCCTTTGGGTTTCCCCAGGGCCCCCACCAAATTTTAAATTGATATTTTTTCGAAATTCAAAACCCACCCCTTGTCCAAAAGGGAAAAGTTTTTGGAATACAAACCCTCCTTTAAAGCCCGAACCCCACTTAAGAAGCTCCAGGGTTTGGAGTTTTGCAATGCATTTTTTTTTCGCTTTTTCCCAAAATTTTTGTTTCCCCCCTCCAAGGTAAACCCCTTGATAGTTTTTTTCCAAAGGTCCCAACCCCAAAATTTGAATCGGATACCCCAAAAAGGGCATGGCATTTCTTTTGTAAACTAGAACATAGCCCTTTTAATCCGTTTAAGGAAATTTAGATGTTTTTTTTCCCCGCCCAATCCCCCTTTGGCCGGATTTGATTGATATCTTTTTACCATCCCAAGAAAGCAAATTGGGGTCTTGAAAAAGCAAAAGATACAGGGGGCTAAAAAAGCGTAGGTATCCTTCTCATTCGCTATCTTAGTTTTTGTTTTGGGAAACACCCTTTTAAAGATAAAGGATCCATGCAAAAGGTTTAAACCTTTGGCATTTTTAAAATGTTTAAAATTTTTTAAATACAAGGTCGATGTGGGTTTTTTTGGGATAAGCACAACGTCCTTTTCTCACGATCCCTAAGGACCCCGATACCTGGAGTGACCCGCATCTCCCATATTCCCTTTATCTCGGGCCGGGTTTTTAAAAAAAGTTGAACCCTGACAACATCCAAAATTTTTTCCAAATTTGAAGAATGTCTCAATATAAAACTAAAAACACCACATTCCCTTTTTTTTCCTTCGTACACCAAAAATTTTTGTTTGGGCATTTCTCGAATCCCAAAATTTTGAAAAGGTTTTGATCAAGCCCATTCCATGATCTAGATGTTTGAGACCATAAATGGCCTTCCAAGGGCCCCAAACCCTGCTTTTTTGCCCTTGACGGGAAAACCCTCCCGGGGTTTTTCCATGTAGATGGTCTCCTCAAGGGTACCGTTTAAGAACGGGGCCCTTTAAAGTCCATTTGCCACACATCCCAATCCATGTGGGTTTGGGTATAGAAACCGGGGACCGGGCGATTTGAGAGGCCTGGGGGGAAGGTCTCGTCGTAGTCGACACCTTCCTTTTGGGTTACCCCTTTGCCACTTTTTGCTTAAAAAATTTTTAAACCCCCCCATCGGGGCCCCGTTTACGTTTTTATATCCACTTGCTCCCAAAGGGGGTAGGGCCCTTGGGTAAAAAAAGGGCAAATCATGGCCCTCTTTTGCCATCTAGATTGTAGTTAAATAATTTTTTTCCCCTTTGCAATGATCGAACCCCCTGCGCCCGCCAAAAATTTTGGGGGTCCCGGGACACTCCGTCCAGGGGTGATCCCAAAATTCTCCCAAACCAATGTACCCCTTTTGGGGTCATGAGAAACTCTCCCACTGGGCGCGGGGCCCACAATATTAAAAAGGGAGGTTAAGGTTCGGGGAAATTTGGGGAATAGGAATTTTTTTGGGTTTAAAGGAATTTAGTAAGTAAGCTCTTCAAGAGCTACCTCAAAAGGGGGGTTTTTGATTCATCAAAAATTTCCCCAAAAAGTCGGCGTACTTTTACAAGACTTTCCTTTTTGGGGGCTTTTAGAATTCATAAGCTTTTGAACCTGAGGTACCTATAAACAAACCTCCGCCCCGAGCCCAAAAAATTTTTTGGGTCCTTTTCCAAAAAAAGAAATTTTACACCCCCATATCTTGAGATGCCTTTGATTGGGGTTTCGCCAAAACCCCAACCTTTTAAAGGAGTAAAAAAGGAAGATTTTGACGGAAATTGTCTAAGATAGACTTGCAAAAGGGGCGGGGATGTCCCCAAACAAAAGGGGGAACTGCAAAACTCATCACGATCGGGCCATGTTTAACAAGGTCCTTTTTTCCTTCTTTTCAATTACGCCCTTGGGTGGGGGTGCCGCTGTTTGGGGTTGATTTTCGGGTCGGGGGTTTTTCACATGTGTCGTGTCACGGGCCCCCCCTTTTTAACAAAATTTATAATTTTCCCACTTTTTCAACTAATATTACGAAGATACGGCAAAAGCGGGGGCAAACCCACGAGACAAAGGACCCCTCGAGATCGTTTTCCAGACAAAACCCAAAAAGGGTTTTCCGCGCCACGCATTCATGGAGGGGGTTAAAACTCTAATCTATTTGCCCCGGCAATTAAACTGACTCTATTTACCCGACCTGGGAGAGGGGAGAAGTACAAGGAAAAAAAAACACGAAAATATTTTTCATCATTTTAAAAAAAACATGAAAGAATTAAAGAAAAAAATTTTAAACTTACAAACCCAAATTTTTAAAAGGCTTTCCTAAAATGGGCCAAACAAAGGTAAAAAAAAGTACCATTTTTCTCAAACTATTTGGGGTATTTAAAAGCGGAAAAAAAAAAAAAAAGGGCATCCGATTCTCTAACTAACTCCTACTTCATCTTCCCAAACAATCAAGTAAAAAAAGAGCATGAACGAGCTTCAACACCATCGACGAAAATAAAATAAACGGGCATGCTTAAAAACCAGACGAAAAACACGAAATTCAAGCTAAACTCCCCATCTACCAGGGGTGCGAAAAACCCAAAAAATGAACACATATTCCCTTTGAGCATCACCTAAACTATCTGATCTCAAAAAACGAGCACGTGAACAACTAAATTTTCAACCTCTAAACTACCGGGGAAAACATTTAAAAAACATGGATCTAAACATCTAAGCTACCAATTGCGAAAAAATCCAAGAAACATAAGTAAAAACATCATCAACATGAAAATAAACACCAAAGCTTCATAAAATCGGAAAAGAGTCGAGATCCAACCGGGAAATCGTCAATTCCTCCGATGAAACCATTAATCCAAGCTAAGAAAGCAACAAACTACCTAACTAAACTAAGAGAGCCGGTGGCGTGAGCGCCATGAGCTTCCTAATGAAACTACGATAGCGTTGCTACTCCTCTTCATTGTGGAAAGCTTCTATTTATAGAGTGGCTTTAACTTCAACCCTAAGGCAACTTCGTCGTATTCGACCATTTTACCCTTGCACAATTGAGGATCTTTATGTCAAGACGCCCATTCCTCACCTCCTTGACCAGTAGATGACTCTTTTGCGCTCACCATTGGCGCCATTATGTCTCCTTAACCGTGTAGATGACTTTTTCTCAAGGCTTCAAATTTCCATTCCCCCGCCATTCCCGTCTTTCTCGGTCTGCATGACTTTTCCGCTTCAGCCTCCATTTCTCCCGTCATTCCTCGCCCTTGACCGTAGATGACTTTTCTCGCGCTTTTGCTCCATTTCTACTCCCGTCGGCCAACTTCCCGATTCTCCTAGTCCAGTTGACGACTTCCGGTATTTTACTAAAACCAAAGTATTTAACTGGTTGTAAGTCAATTAAGACAAACTCCCGGATCCACATTTCTCGCACACTTAAGCTCAAAATTTGTGCATTATCTCTCTAAAGCATATAATTTAACCTAAACCAACGCATGAAACGAGCCTGTCAAATTCCCTACCGGGAGCAAGAGGGTCCAAAAATCCCCGCACCGAGGTACTTCGCTTCCGCGATCGTATCGCAGCTCTTGATACGTTTTCCATGACGCGTCTCAAAGATAAACCTTAAACTCCTTGAACTTGTCAAAAGCTTCGTAATTTAAAGCGCATCAAATAAACATATCCAACTTTCGTAATCATCAATGGGTGCGATGAAATAAATAAAGCCGCCCGTTTCCTGGGCTGACATCGTCCATACACATCAAGCATTTAACGAGTTCTAAGTGTTTCCGTCCCATTACCTTTCACTCTAAAGGTCTCTTGGTCATTCTGCCTTCCAAACAAGGATTCGCACGTGGAAAATGATTCGCATTCACTCTTTAAGAAGGTCTTGATCCACGAGTTGTTCAATCCTCTTTCGGGTCAAGTGCGACCAAGTCTAAGCGTGCCATAGTGACGTTTCGTTCTATCAACTCGGGTTCTTTTCTTTTCTTTGAAATTTTTGATGCATTATTGAGTTCTAATTTGCGATCATTATATTGTGTAGACAATGATTGTGCATGCATTGTTTTCCATGATACCACGACGTATAAGAATCCATCTTTCTTAATAACAATAACCGTCATTAAAAGAAATCGAATATCCATCAAAAACCAATTTAGAAATCGAAATTAAATTTCATCTAAAGTAGCCGTATCAACAAAACATTCTTCATAATCAAAAATCTATCACTACTAAAAACGCAAATAAACGTCTCTCCCACCGCAACGGCCGCCACTTTAGTAACCGCCGCTCGCATCTCTCCATCATAGTCACTTTGTCAAATTCGCATTAAGTCGTATCAAAACAAATACGATCAATAGCTCCAGTTGTCAATAACCCAAGTATGAGAAGGTCGAAGCCAAACATGACTCAACAACTAAAGCTTGGTGTACAATCAGAGCCTTGCTCCTTTAGGGGTAATCTGCTTCCAACGCCTCTTCTCTCCACATCAGAAACACTTTCCGGTTTGCTTCTTTCCACCTCCTTCTTCTTTTCCCTTAGCATCTTTAGGTGCGACTGTCGTCACTTCTCTTCTTTTTCTCTCGCTGTGCCTATGGGCCGAGGAACAATGTGACGAACTAACCATCGTGCTCTTTACTGTTCATGAGATCTTCCGCCGAATCGAAGTCCCGCCAACAACTCAGCCTAAGGTGTAATTCCTTTGTTCATCTCTTAAAGTTAAGCTCGAATCCGAGAAGCTGGGGGCAGATCAAGGATAATTGTAACTGACTCGTGATCAATGACGCTCCCAAAACCTCAATTTGATCGTACGGTTCATCATCTCGAGACATGATCCTCACAAACACGAGCCTTCCTTCATAGTCTTCGCACATGATACCCGAAAGGCTTCGTAGACTTAGCCGTCAGATTTTGAGTACCAAAGAGATTCGTAAGATTTTCCATAACTTCTATGGGTGCTGCCATGGCGCATGCCGATGTTCAAGATCGTTGGACATGGTGCCAACATATAACACTTAGCCATCTCATTCATTTCAGGCCACCGTCTACGGGCATCTGTTGGTCACATGGGCAAGCAATTACCAGATTGGGGTCGAGGAGAATGAAGACAAAACTTGTACTCATCAGCCATGGAGAACTATGTCCAAATTTTGTTTCCATTCTATGTAATTTTGGCCCTCGAGTTTGCTTTAAGAATTGGCAGAAGAGGATTAAGAGACATGTCGACGATGAAGCCGTATCTGCAAAACGTAATATTTGTTTGTCATAAACTTATGTGAAGAAATCGAGTAGATTAAACCATAAAACTTTTCAAATTCTCACAACCAGAAATTAAAATTTTGTACCCTCAAGCAAGAGGTCAATACGCATTAAAATTTTAACATTTTTACTGTCACAACACCGACGAATAAATTCAGAGATCATAGCACGGCATGGCCGCCAAATGTCGCTAAGCACGACTCATCGATGCAGATTAGACCAGATCTACAACACATTCCCATAACAATGCTCATGTGTTGATAACAAGACCAAGCTATCTCGTAAATTTCGTTTGAACTTCGAAACTTGTAATTTCTGTGATTATCATTCCCACAACATGCATGGAGTAATATTGGAAACTACTTTCTAGTCCATACTATTTAAGAACGGTAGTTCACCTATACGAACTCGCTATTTCTGTGATTATCGTCCCCATGCTGATGGGTGGCGTATAATATTAGAAATCACCATAAGTCAGACCAATCGATGGAGACTCATATACAAACTTAGTTCGTAATTACGCTTAGATATTTAAGTTATTATTTTTCATTAATTATCCTTAGCCTTAGTGATTAAAGGCTTAATTAAATTCCGTTGGTATTTAATTGCATCGGATAATTAAATCTTTTATAATCTTTTAAACATCTTATTAAAGATAATTTATTACTCACAGTTTAATCCTATTCATGTCTTCTATGAGATTTATCTAAAATAAATAATTATTTATATCTTTTTACTGACATGAATAACAACTTAAATTAATTCCCTTATTAAGATTGGGGAAGAGAATATATTTTATTATTTAATGAAATCCTACATATCTATCCTTATTAGATTCTAGATATATAATATAATTTAGAAACTATATAATTATTCTCACCTATATCATCTAGGATATAAAATATTCATGATATAGAAAATAATCAAAATATTCCTAAAATCTAGTGGAAATCTTCCCAAAATATTTCATTTCAATTAAATAATAATATTTTAATGATTTCTATTAATTTAGGAATTAAATAATCAATAAAATAATATTTCGTCGTCTCATCGAACGAGGTTCGCACGCACGCATTTAACTATTAAATCACACCGGGTTGGATCTCACGGGATTCGCTTATTTTCACCGCTTCAACATCACGGAAATTTCGCCAATGGGCGGCCGCTTTCCTTTTTCCCATCGCCGCTTAACGCCGCTTCGTCATTGGAGCGTCCGCTTAGCGCACGACCGCCATACAGCCGCATGACTTGCTCGGACGTCTGCCTGGCGACTCGCATTTAACGGCTTCGCCACCGCCCAGCCGGGCGGCTCTGTCATTGCCGCTTCTGCTGGGGTGGCATGCTTAGGGTTCGGGTTTTCGGCTACGGGCGTAGCGACACTACGCTTCTCGGGGACAGCACGTAGCTCACTTTCTTACTTTACCGTCAAGGTCGGATGCCCGCGAAGATCGCTAACGCGGCTGGCTTGGCTAAGGCGGACGAGCTCGCCGCGATCTTCACCGCTGCTACCGGGACGGCCGGCCTTCTCACCGACGGGCGCGATGAGCCGAGAGCTGCCGGTGACGGAGGTCACCCCGCTGCGCGCAAGAGTCCACTCGTTCGCGCGTCAGCCGATTGACGCCGCTTTACGTCTCCTACTCGGCCGACTACCCTTTCCCGGATCACGCGTAAGGCGACCAGTTCGCGGCGCAGCCGCGACGACCGGGTGACATCCGTGCGTCTAATTATTCGGTTCTTTGTTTCGATAGTTCTCGGGGTTCATCATGCATAAGAATATAAATAATTAAAAATGCAATATGCTCAAAAAAAAAAACGCACGCATACATGAATTTCGCGAAATTTAAACTAAATAATCGAGCCAAAGACTCGGCTCGATACGACCGCTGGTTGGTGGCGTAAGCCACATGCATAAATCAATTACATAATAATCGTATTCCATTTAGCTGACATTTGTGATTACCTTTATCTGCATCATTCTGCTGGTATCATGCTGATAACCTCAAATAATAACATGCTTTTAATTAAATGAAACCAAAACATAATGCCTAAGCCACTTTATACTTACGATTCTCCAAACATCCATTAATTAATTATTGTCTGCTATGGACTTAATTAATTAATATCTTATTTATTCCAAGAGAGGACTCATCAAGAAAATCTTATTATTTATTCATATAGTAATTAAACTCCAACTAGCTAGGTTCCGAATAATAAAACCTTATTTCAAGCTTCTCTTGAGGATGTTATCAAACGAGACTCACCTCGCGCACGATTCAACATAATAGCAATCCTAGCACCGCTAGATATTAATCACCACTACCCAATATACCAGGTTTATTGGGTTGCGAAAAACCCGCACCATTTGGTAAGTCAAAGTAGTGCATAATCAATATTGTATGCTCAATGTTAACGTACATTGATTGAGAAATAATTTACGAGACCTCACCTTTCAGTAGATAGCATAAAGACTATCTCGCTGTTAGATCCATTCAG
>NW_025951612.1:0-7208 GCF_023119035.1 Salvia hispanica
CGAGTTTCGAACAGCGAAGTCTCGGGAAATTCAGAAACATAAATTTAAAACAGAAAGTAGATTGTATCTTCGCCTCTCGTAGAGACGGTGTTGCACAACTCTGATGAAACTTTGAACCGTAAAACCCCCCCAAATCGATTTCCCCAAGTGTGTGTGTAGAGTGTGAGAAAAATGAGCTAAGAGCTAAAGATGATGGATGATGATCTTCATGTACGCCGCGTGCTCTTATTTATAAGTAATGGAGCTTCTAGATTCTTCCTTGTAATCCCCATTCTGCCCTTTTCTAGGACGCTCCTTTGTCATTCTTCTTCTTTCCTGCTCACTTTCTCTGCCAGCCTCCGTCTCCAGGCGATCTTCTCCTTCTTCCTGGTTCTGGCATTTTCTCTACACACCTAGCTTACAAAACCTTGTCAGACTGGGAAAATTATAGAATTTAACCCCGTAACCAATGCATGAAATTAGCCTTATCAATGGGACAAATAAAAAAGGAAAACGTTTCATTTCTAATGGGACAAAGGGAGTAAAAAATTAGAAAATGCCAATTTTACATTTAATGTATAATCATAAATTTTAAAATTTAATGCACAATCATAAAATTGAAAATTCTATCAAATGTTGTTATGTATAGAGACATGTAACCGTTATTAACTCATAAATATTTAACTTATGTCGTATAACTAATTGGACCCAATATTAATATCATCTTTTACATTTTGATATTTACAAATTTTGATATTAGGAAAGTTAAAAAAAATTAATTTTATTCGTATTCTAATTCTAAATGGGTAAAAGTGAAAAGTTTAGAAGACTTACGTAACTTTTTTTTTACTATAAATACATGGTATTTGTTACGTTATAATCCACACGTTCCTACATTTTTTTTCATTACACTATTCGTTGAAATTTCTGCTGAAATTTATTCACTTGGTATTCTTCCCCTTCTTCATCTATATTATTATATATATCATGAAGTCAATTTTCTATTTTATGATTCCTTTTTTTGTTTTGTGTCCTCGATTCGCATTCACAGTTGGTTTGTGACTGTGAATTGTTCTTTATTTTTTGATATTAAACTTTGACTTTGTTTTCCAATTGATCAGATGGTGAAGATGGACTTTAGGTAGGACTATCGGCATTGTCCGTGTGTTTATTGGGAGTTATAGCTTCGGCTACTTCGTTGTTGTGTTGCGAGTCGGAATAGGTTGGTAATCGTTGTATATTGACGTAATAGTGGGGTGAAAAAAAATAAATATTAAGGATGGGGATGTGATCAAATGAAAACTCTAAATGTTGTACAAACTCAAAACTATGATCTGAACCATTGAAAAATGTCAACAGATCACCAGACCAATGTCAACAGAATTTCAACGGTAATCAATGATTGATGCTATGTTGATATTGTATTGATACTGTGTTGACATTAAAATATTTAAATTTTACACTTGTGTTGATATTATATTGAAACTGTGTTGAAGCTGTGTTGAGGAGTTTTGAGTTTGTACAATATATAAGTTTGCATTTTATCACTACCCAATAAGGATGATGAATATCGATATCGACGGGAATAGTGGGGTGAAAAAAATAATATTAAGGGTGATGAATATCAGGTTGTTATTTGATTTTTTTTTTGTAAATTTATTATTTTATATATTGATTTATTATTATTTTTGCTTATTTGTGTTCCTATTTTGCACACAGTTACAAATGTTATAATGTATTATTTTTATGTTGAAATATATATCTAAAGTATATGACATGAACACAACACATACTAATTATTTATTCTTTAAATTGATATTTTATAAAATAAGATTAATGTCGATATGTATAATTATATATCTCCCTGTATAAAACATGCACACATAATTTAGGGTTTAGACAAAATATATAATTTAATATATTTATAATACAAATTCTAAATAAAAATTATAAAATTGAAAATATAAATAAAACTATTGTTTTCTTAAAATGTAAAATATACTAATGTGAAAAATTAAATACTACTCCCTTCGTACCCCGATTAAGAGTCACACTTTGACTGAGCACGAGTTTTAAGAAATGTAAAGAAAAGTTGGTTGAAAAAGTTAGTGGAATGTGGGACCTATTTTTTTATATTGGTTTTATAATAAAATGTGAGTAAATTGAGTTAGTGGAATGTGGGACCTACTTACTATTTATGGTAAAAATGAAGTATGACTCTTAATTGGGGATGGAACGAATGGAAAAGTGTGATTTTTAATCGGGGACAGAGGGAGTATAAAATTGTGATTAACATGTGTTCGTGGTTGATATTTTTGTAGAAGAGAAAGAAAAGTATTTTATTGACACGTGTTATGGAAGCAATTTATTGTTTAAAAAACTTATTTGACTATACGAGTTTTTAGTGGTAGAGTAAATGGTTATTGTATGAGTTTAGAACTTGATATAACAATATTGTTCCTCATTTTATGAATGTGAATTCAAATACAAATTAGTGCAAGTAGAATTATCTGGGTCGTGCATTGCACGTGGGTCAATACTAGTTGTTAGTAAGAGAGAAGTTATTGAAAACTCTCTTTTTTTAAATGTGCTCTATTTTTGGTGGACAACAAAAAATGACAAATGTGCACTATTTTTCGTAGACGGATGGGGTATTATATTGCTATAATATGATAGATAGTAATATGTTGATACTGATGGTTGGTATTGGCAGAGGCGGACCTACGAAAGGGTCTAGAGGTCCCATGAAACCCCCAACAATTTCACTATTTATACTATGTATAGTCATGGCTTATCAAAATTCGCTAATCAGCACAAGTGGCTAGTCATTGGGCCTAGCCACTTGAGTCCTCTTTGACTTTTAATATTTCTATTTGTCTTTTGGCTATTTTTTCGTATTATTTTTTATTTTTCTTACAACTATTAGTGACTCAACTTATTTTTAACACAAGTATATCCGCAAGTGTACGGGGTTAATGTAGCAATTAGTGAGCAAAGAGTATCGTATCCACAGAGACAATGGTGTAAACCTAATTACCACGAACCAACCTCAACTACTATCGAGATGATTCGGAAAGTTTTGGTTTTCTAAATCTACTTAAAAGTAAGGTAAAAACAATTAATAACAACTAGAGAACTAAAATCAAATAAGAGAAAAACGGATGTAGATCAAGGATGAGAAGGGTAGAATCCTACGGGATTGATAACAACTATCCTATGCATCAATTAACTTCCAAACTATGCCAACAAAGGGTCTCAAGGGTTATTAAGCTATCACTAAGGTAAAACTATATCTTTTCTCAAAGCATATAATTTGTAGATTGCTACCTAGAACCGAAGTCTCCTTCCTAGAACTAAGGCAACAACTCCTAATAGATCCTAAGATACTTAGCTTCATTCAAAGGCTCAAATCTCTCGATTATATTGGCAAAGACGTCAATTTCTTCTCTTTCAAATTAAACTACTCACTTCTCAGTTCTTGTAGTAAAATCCACATGCATTTATAAGGTGATCAGACAAATAAATGTATAAGCACAGAAGAAATCAAAATAACCACATGAGTCAAGGCATAGAAAAAGGAAATCAATTAAACATAAGAATCATTGTATCTCCCCCGTAGAACTCTACAAAGGATTTAGCTACTCATGTTCAACACAAAAGTCAAAGAAATATTCAAAGAAATATTTAAAAACATTGTTTGAACAAGAATAAAACTAAAAGTAGAAACTCCTAAAATTGGATTGGGCGGATTGGAGGCCTCGTCTTCAATCTTGCGATGAATACTCGTCCTCTGCTCGTTCTTCTCTTCTTCCTAGGTAAAAAAGTGGTATTTTTGGGGTAGGAGGCGCGTAAGTTGTGTTGGGAGGCGTTTCCTAGGCATATATATACATAGGGTTGACTTTGGGCCCGAAATAAGCTATCCGACGAAACTGGCGGGTCGCCAGGTTGGGTGTGCGTCGAAGCTGGCGAGTCGCCAGCTGCATACGACATTTTTTGCGTGTTTTGCTGGCGGGTCGCTAGGTCTGTTTGCATGCGAACCTGGGGGGTCGCCAGCTATGTCACTGCTCTGCGCAGTCTTGGTAAAACGGCCATAACTTCTTTTACCGAACTCCGACTGAGATGTTTAAGATATCCATGCGAAGCTCTTTCGAAGACGAACAGAATGGTATGCATTATAGGCGAATTGGACTTCAAAATATCCAGAAAAACTGTCTCGAACTAAAGCTGCTGCACATCCACATATTTTGTACATTTTTCTACACAATCTTCACAAAATGGTCAAAATACCAACATACTAGTGAAGTAGCTATAACCATGTCTCAAAGTATAAAATATATGATCAAAACCAAGTAAAACTACCCTTTAAAACCATGTAAAATCCAAGTGAATCAACTCCCCCAAACTTAAACAATTGCTAGTCCTTGAGCAATGAAGAAAAAGAACTAGAAGAAACTTGGATTCAAAAGAGTTTTAGACATCATCATCATCTCAAATAATACGGAATAAAGGAGCATATCATAATACAAATTCCATCAAGTTAAGCCGTCGAATGCACTTTTACTACTAACTCGTATATTACCTTGGATTCATGCTTCACTCGGGATGTATATGTGTGCATATTCACCTCACTCAAAGTGTATAGGATATCAAGTAACACTCTAATCAATAAAAAATGCATGGTTTACCATAGGCTTGCTCAATGTCTAACCTCTCATCTACTTCGTGTGACAATAAATCTAGAGTCTGAAAGGTCTTTTATTTAGGTTATAATGTAGGTTCTTTGGTAAGGTGGGGTAATATTTGGCTAAAGTGACTAAATTCCCAATAAGTTAAAATCCCAAGAAATCACAACCTTCAACTTTTAACTTCAATCATTCTCAAAACACTTCTCGATAATAACTAGACTTTGTCTAATTTCTTCTCAACTTCCAAAGACCTCAAATTATTCTCCGTGTACAATTTTTTTTTTCTTTTTTTTTCTTTTTCTCTCTTTTTTTCTTTTTTTTTTCTTTAAGTACAACCAATTTCTTTCAACAACCAATTACCAATTTTTTTTTTAAAGTACAACCAATTACCAACTTGATAAGCTAAACACAACCAATTTCTTTCAACAACTAAACTCTCCAAATTCTTCTTTTCATAGCTCAACAATTCTAGAGTCTAGGATTCCCAACCCCTTTGATTAGCTTGACAAAAGAAAAGGCAATAGGCTCAAACTTGGCTATCAAGGGTATTATATAATAAGGTTAGTGTTTAGGTAAAAATGAGGCTAACAACGATGGCCTAACATCTTCCCCTATCTTTAAGGTCACTATGTAAACTCAAGAAGACAAGGAGCAAGTTCTAGATACACATCACAATTGATGATAAATCACACATGAAATAATTAAAAGCTCAAACCTCACTGGGCAAATAGCATGAATCAAGGCAAACAAGCATTTCGTTACTTATGCATCCTATTACTCAAACTCTTAAGTCAATGGTCAAGTGATAGCTCAAAGTGGATGATTCTTTTATCATAGACGACTAGTCTTCACCCAAATTACTACCAAATTTTTCAATTCAATTTCAAAACCCAACCAATCAAAGCAAGCATTCAAGGAGTTCTAACAAACTTTCGAGTGATTGAATACTGTTAAAACTCTTATTTTATTTTCCAAATGAATAAACAGATTATTTTTGTCATAATGTTGTTATATTTTACATTTAATGGATGTTAATTGCATATTTAAATGTATAAGTAATTTAACAAAGTCTAAGTCTTTGTTTTAGTAGACCGGTTGTGGGCGTCGTCCACTTTAAGGTAACACGGTCAGTTCTAAACAAAGAAAAAGAAGAATTTCACAACCTAGATAGGCTTAGACTACCTATCGTGAAAGGTTGCAATGTCAGTCCGATTATTTCTAAGCCTTACTGAAATAAGATGACGTTGGTGTGGTATAACACTGAATGGATCTAACAGCAAGACAGTCTTTATGCTATCTACTGAAAGACGAGGTCTCGTAAATTATTTCTCAATCAATGTACGTTAGCATTGAGCATACGGTATTGATTATGCACTACTTTGACTTACCAAATGGTGCGGGTTTTTCGTAACCCAATAAGCCTGGTATATTGGGTAGTGGTGATTAGTATCTAGCGGTGCTAGGATTGCTATTATGTTGAATCGTGCGCGAGGTGAGTCTCGTTTGATAACATCCTCAAGAGAAGCTTGAAATAAGGTTTTATTATTCGGAACCTAGCTAGTTGGAGTTTAATTACTCTATGAATAATAAATAAGATTTTCTTGCTGAGTCCTCTCTTGGAATAAATAAGATATTAATTAATTAAGTCCATAGCAGACAATAATTAATTAATGGATGTTTCTATCTTAAGTGCGGGAAATAAATATAAAGTATTGGAAACCCGAAGTACTTGTAATTTCGGATTTGGATGGGGAGTGCAGTATTACTTCTGTAGTGGCTGCTCGTAATATTCCAATTTTAAGCTTATATTAAATTGGGTTTAATTTAATTAGTAAAAAGCTAATTGGAGGAGCCCATATCCAAAGCCTTCCATAGATCCCTGTCTGGGCCCAATATGTGACTTATTATAAATAGGAGAATAAAGGAGACAGATGACATACTTGATTTTCTCTCAAAATTTTCGGCCCTCTCTATTCCTAGTAGAGGTCGAATTTTTCTCCTCCGTGGGAAAGGATTTCTGTCTTCTCTATTTAAGTCCTAGTGCGCTGGTGAGATCAGCCCACCCTGATATCAGTTCACAGTCCGGGAACCAGTCAGAAGATTCGTGGTATTGTACTAAAGATCTTCACGAGGAGAAGGCGCTAGCTATCTTCGATTCTTTGGAGAATCATCAAGGTATAATGGCTAAACCCTAGAACAACATGTTTTAGATTTCATTTAATTTAAAGCATGTGATTATTTGAGTTATGAGCATGATACGTGAGATGATTACGCGAATAGAATTTGTCTAAATAATCCGCTAAATAGATCTGATTATTATGTAATTGATTTATGCATGCGCTTCCGCTGCCAACCCCTTCATGATGACGTGGTGTTGTCGAATGGTTTTGTATTAAACCAAGCAGACAAGTGTGTATATAGCAAATTTGATGCTACCGGTAAAGGGGTTATCATTTGCCTATATGTGGATGACATGTTGATCTTTGGTACTGACCAAGATCAAGTTGATAAAACAAAGGAATTTTTGTCATCTAAGTTTGAGAT
>NW_025951613.1:0-3000 GCF_023119035.1 Salvia hispanica
GTTTATGTGTGTTTTGCTGTGTGTGTGTTGCTATGTGTTTGGATGATCTGTTTAAATGTAGAAATTGTGTTTTTGCTTGATAAAATGATACTTTGGGTGCATAAAATGATAGTTTCTGAAAATGATAAAATGATACTTTGTGAATAGTGTTTTGTTCTACTTAAGTGACAAGTTATGCCCTCTCTGCTTTTTTGAACTCATTGAAATTTAGAAAATGATAGTTTCAGAAGATAAAATGATAATTGCCCTTGATAAAATGATAGTTTGATAAAATGTTTCATGGGATAAAATGATAGTTTCAGATTATAAAATGATAGTTGATAAAATGATAATTGCCCTTGATAAAATGATAGTTTCAGAAGATAAAATGATAGTTTCATGGGATAAAATGATAGTTTCAGATTATAAAATGATAGTTGATAAAATGATAATTGCCCTTGATAAAATGATAGTTTCAGAAGATAAAATGATAGTTTCATGGGATAAAATGATAGTTTCAGATTATAAAATGATAGTTTCATGGGATAAAATGATACTTTATGTTTGTGTGTATGTGTGTCCTGAGGCTACTGCTGCTGTGTTTGTGTGTGTTGTTGTGTGTGTCTCTGTGTTTTTGTGTGTGTGTGTGTGTTGCTATGTGTTTGGATGATCTGTTTAAATGTAGAAATTGTGCTTTTGCTTGATAAAATGATACTTTGGGTGCATAAAATGATAGTTTCTGAAAATGATAAAATGATACTTTGTGAATAGTGTTTTGTTCTACTTAAGTGACAAGTTATGCCCTCTCTGCTTTTTTGAACTCATTGAAATTTAGAAAATGATAGTTTCAGAAGATAAAATGATAATTGCCCTTGATAAAATGATAGTTTCATGGGATAAAATGATAGTTTCATGGGATAAAATGATACTTTGACTTTATATAATTACATAAACTGTTTAACACACTGAAATCTTTTGTTTATTAGGTAAGAACATTCGTGATGTTGAATTCTTCTTTCTAGATTTTTCTGCTTCCTGAATATTTTGGTGCTTATTGCTTCCGCAGCCTTCGAAGAGTCCTGCGGCTCAAACGAGAAAGATGTCCGCCACAAAGCGGAAGAAAACAGAAGCTGTTGTCGCTGACAGTGAACAGCCAGCGCCTGCTGTTAATGGCGCCCAGGAAGATGCCGCCCAACAGGCATGAAGTGCGTAGATGGTGAAGCCAAGCGCGAGCATGATAGGATCTCTAACTGAAACTCAGCGCTTGTTTTAATTACCATACTTCAGCATAGATTCTGTTGGTAGACATTTACTTATGTAGGCTTTAAACATTATTTTGCCATTGTTTGTGGTTCAATTTGAACTAGATTAGACTTTTCATTTGTAGGTCTGTGCAATGTGAAGAGAACTCTTCTGTATTGTTCAATTGAAATTATTTTGGAAGCCCTCTTCAAAGATAGTTTGTCATAGAAGTTTCCTTGTAGATGTAAACCGTTGTAGAAACTCTGTTCCAAGGTTGCTCATTTTATCAGCCAAAAAGTATCATGTTATCAGCCAAAAGTATCATTTTATTAGTAAGAAGTATCATTTTATCAACTACTATGACTATCATTTTATCAGCTATGACTATCATTTTATCAGCCAAAAGTATCATTTTATCACCTATGACTATCATTTTATCAGCTATGACACGCCTGAAAAGTATCATTTTATCAGCCAAAAGTATCATTTTATCAGCTATGACTATCATTTTATCAGCCAAAAGTATCATTTTATCAGATATAACTATCATTTTATCAGCCAAAAGTATTATTTTATCAGCTATGACTATCATTTTATCAGCCAAAAGTATCATTTTATCACCTAGGACTATTATGACACGTCTGAAAAGTATCATTTTATCAGCTATGACTATCATTTTATCAGCCCAAAGTATCATTTTATCATAGTATCATTTTATCCGACAAAACTATCATGTTATGCAGTAAACCTAATATTTATAAGCCAAAAGTATCATTTTAACACATAATCGACAATACATAATATAATCAAATAAGAATTTCAGTACATCAGAAACATAAACCAATCGACAACTAATATTAATCTAAAATCAAATTCAATACATGAATATGAACACAATCAATAATGATTGTTACCTTCGTTATTTGCTACAGATTCCATCGAAGCAAATTTTCACAGCAATTGAAGAGGTAATCAATGAAAATAAGAACGCAAAATTCAAAACATCTTCCCGATCACAATTATGCGAGAAATATGGAAACAAAATCTGGAGACTACGGAATAATGAACAAATCGAAGAAAATCTGGAGATGTTGAAATAAAATAGGCGAGAAATATGGAAGATGAAGATGAGAGAATCGATCTGTTAATTGTGAAGATGAAGATGAAGATGAAGGTGAGAGAATTGAGTTCAAACAGAATGAAAGCGTGAATCGCGCGTTTAGAGTAAAATTCAGAAATTAAATGAGGAAATTACATTTTTACCCCTCTGCGCCTTTTTTATGAAGTAAATCTAAGTTTGAATCTCAACCACAAGATTATCAAATATGTGTGGTCCAGATTTGGTTATAGAGTTATTATGTGATTTGGGGGTTATGATATGCAACCACAAGATTATCAAATATGTGTGGTCCAGATTTGGTTATAGAGTTATTATGTGATTTGGGGGTTATGATATGATCACATCTCTATATATATATATATATATATATATATGAGCTACCCCAATTCCATTAGAATGAGGTTTTTTGAAAAGTATCTCAAGCGCAAAAAATCGTGAGGGCTTTGTCTAAAACGGGCAATACCATATTAACGTGGAGTTGGATGTATGCCGCCTAACCCTATAAGAAGTGTATATATAAAGTTGCCAACGTCAAGTGCTCCAAATATTAGTGAGACTCAGCATCGACTTCCTCAAAATCTGATTACGTCAATTGTGTGAGTAATATATTGCGTGGCAATGCGTGTATTATATTATGTGGTAGAGGAAGAGGGAGAGTG
>NW_025951614.1:0-7500 GCF_023119035.1 Salvia hispanica
TTCCTCAAACACCGTCACGGCGGGGGGTTAGGCGGACCCCCAACCTGTCCATATCAAAACATCAAAGTGTCGTACATTGGGTAAGCCCAAAAGTGACTTAACCCACAAATATCACAAAAGCCAACAAGAAAACTATCTAAGCCAAACGGATCACCCCACAAGCCGGGGCATATCCATCTAGAAAACAAGCTCGTAAAATACATAATAAGTTGAGTAATGACCAAGTGATGGCCATACCCAAAACTAACAAAAAACACAAAAATCAACAAAAACACAAAAATCAACAAAGTCACAAAGCCATGAAACTCATCCATCTCGATATCTGAATCTGAAGTTCGGATAGCCCAACTGGTCCATCCTCACGAGTGCCTTCAAATATCGAGGCGCTGTATCTGCATCATAGTAAGTCATGGCAGGGGTCTGAACCCCCCTACCTGCTAGGAAATCAGCTGCCCGGTTGCCCTCTCGGTGGATGTGAGAGAACCTAACCTGCAACTGTGAGAGCCACATGCGAATGCGGGCCATATGGTGCCTCACGTCCGCTGGTCCCCCGCGTCCTGAAGTGAACACCGCGACCACTGCTGCTGCATCCATCTCTACCCAAACCTGTGATGAGAACTCCATCGCCACTGTCAGCCCGTGAAGAAGAGCTAGGAGCTCCGCCTTGAAGGCCGACGCGGCTACAAGGGGCGTGCAAAAGGCGCTCAAGAGAGAACCGTCTGAACCACGAACCACTCCCCCACCACCAGCCTGTCCCGTCGAGGTAGAGAAGGCCCCGTCAGTGTTCAGCTTGACCCAAGGGGGGTCTGGTGGATGCCAAAGCACACTCAGGGACCTAAGGACTCGCCGGCGAGGAGGAACTGTAGGCATGAAGTCGACAGTCGGGGTGCAACCGCGCCAGTGAAGGGGGACTAGCACACCCGCCGCCACCAAAATCCGCAAATGCCGTATCACCTGCCAAATGACATGAGAAGAACGAAAAGAAATGCTGCGGTGCTTGCAGCTATTCCTCTCCGTCCAAATGAACCAGTATACCAAGCATGGAATAAGAAAAGAAATGTGCAAGGCAGGGGCCCTGTGAGAGGACCTCCACCAAAATCCTAGTCTAAGTGCAATGTCAGTGCACGTGTGAATGTGTGTGCTAATATAAGGGAACCAACCATCGAAATAATCCCAAACAGATCTCGCCAAAGGACTCGACACAAACAAATGCTGACATGACTCGACTGAGAAAGAAGAGACACATCACAGACACTTGGATACGAGAGAGATACCACGAGACTGAACAACACAATCAACAGGGACCTTCTGAAGGAGGAGGCGCCAGATGAAGACAGAGATGGTCGGGGTCAACCCAACATTCCACACCATGCGAAGGCCGAAATGTCTAGCGGACCGTGTCCGAATGAGCTCCCAAGCTAAGGCTGTCGAGAACTCGCCATCACTAGTCTGTCCAGTCAGGCTCCATCGCATCACATCCCGCTTGCCCACCTCAATCGGAACAGCCCTGATAATCATGCAATTTTTCAACATATCAAGTATGATCATGCCAAAACCTAGAGACCTCAGCGGCAGGAAGATTAGTCCCAGGTGGACAATAGGTCCTAAGGGGGCGATCCCCGACCCACACGTCATCCCAGAAACTAGTCCTCCTTTCGCCAAGGGACCACCTAATGTATGTATGCACCTGACCCCTAATAAGAGTAAGACGATGCCAGATAGGACTATCATGCGGAGAATAAGGGGAAATAAAAGCACGACCAACATAGAAACAATACTTGCACATAGTAAACTACGCCCATAAAGAATCTTGTGCAAGAAATCACCACCAGAGCTTGATCCTGAAAGCTTTGACGTGCTTGCGAAAATGACGAATGCCAAGGCCCCCCTCATCCAATGGCAAGCAAATCTTGTTCCTCCAGCTAACCCAGTGAATCTTCCTCTGCTGCCCGACCGTGCCCCGGAAGAATCTGGCCATAATCTGATCCAAATCTCTCATCCAATACTTAAATTGCTCCATCACCTGTAAGATGTGTAGTGGAATGGTGACTAGGGTGCTCTTGATCAGAGCAAGGCGGCCTCCGAAAAAGAGATGTCTATGCGATCAGCTGTGTATACGGTCCACCATCTTCTGACTGATATCTAATAGGTAGTGGGCCTTCAGCCCCTCCTTGTAGATAGGCACTCCAAGGTAGGTAAATGGCAGGAAGCCCTGCTGAAAACCACCCACCTCTGCTACCTCCGCCGCCCAAGAGTCGAACTTTCTAAAGAGATAGAAGTGAGTCTTACCCTTGATCACCATATGACCCAAGACGGAAAAATAATGCTCAAGACAATGCATCAGCCTCTCTGACTGTCTGTGCGCCCTGACAAAGATGACAATGTCGTCGGCATAGGACAAATGGGATATGACCGACGCGCGTCGAGCACATCTATATGCCATATCTTGATGTGTGGCCACAAGCCTGTCCAAGCTCCTAGAAAGGTAATCTGCTGCAAGCACAAAAAGTGATGGCGACAACGGATCTCCCTGACGAAGTTCCCTCGTGGAATGGAAGAAACCTGCCGAAGAACCGTTCACCAACACCGAGAACCAGCAAGAAGAGATACATCGACTGACCATACTCACCCACCCCGGCGAAAAACCCATCCTCTCAAGCACCATGAGGAGAAAAGGCCACTGCACTCGATCATAGGCCTACTCCACTGCTGCCACCACCTCTGCTCCAACAATGTCCCAACAATGCTGAAAGAACAGGGACGAGAATCCGTCCGGACCTGATGCACTATCTCCACTAATGCTAAAGACCGCCGCTCTCACCTCATCTGAGCCTGGGACTGCACAGAGGCCCTCGCGATCCACTGACTCTGGGAGACTATGTAAGAGCTCTAGGTCCGGCTGCTCTAAGTGCTCCACATCTGTCGTGAGCAGCTGCTGGAAGAATCCAACAGCCGACTGTCTGATATCCTCCTCTGAAGTGAGGGTCTGATCCCCCTCCTGAATGGCATGTATCCGGGACTTGACCCGCTTCTGCCGCACCCACCCATGGAAGAATTTGGAGTTCCTTTCGCCTTCCGCCTCCCACCGAATGGCAGCCTTCTGCTTCCAGAAATCCTCCTCCATCCTCGTGCGGAGTACATACAGAGCGGTGCACCTGCTGAGCTCACTCCTACGGGCTCCTGTCGGATCCCCATCATAAGCCGCCTGTGCCACGGCCACTGCCTCCTCTGCCTCCCTCAGCCTCTCAAAGATGTTTCCCAAAGACCTCCCTGTTCCATCTCTTGAGAAAACCCTTAACTCTGCTAAGCTTGAACTGAAGATTCAGCATGCCGAAGAAGCCCGTCTCCGCCGCCCACTCTCTGGCAATCTCATCCCTAAAAGTGTGATGCCGAACCCACATGTTCTGAAACCTAAAGGAAGGTCTCGGAACCTGCGTGGTGAACTGGCAACGCACCAACAGAGGGGCATGATCCGAAGAGATCCTAGGCAAATGAGTCACCCTAGTAGAAGCGAAGACGGTCGTCCAATGCTCTCCCAGGAGAACTCTATCCAATCTTTCCCATAGCCCACTCCTCGTCCAAGTGAACTGTGGGCCATCAAAGCCTGGGTCCAGGAGCTGGCAGTCTGCGACTGCGTCAGCAAAATCCATCATCTCTGCATGCCTGTCGACATTGCTGCCCCGTCTCTCCTCCTCAAGTAAGAAGATGTTGAAGTCTCCTCCAACAAGCCAGGGAGCGCCGTCAGTCTCTAGAGAGATGTCCCTGAGCTTATCCCACAAATCATACCTCCCCTCCCTCGAGCACTAAGCGTACACTACGGAGAGATAGAGCGAATAAGGGAATAATAGCCGCAGTAACTCGGACGTGAAGGACCTGCTCTGAGTCGTCGAGAACCTCGACCTGCCAGTCCCTGTGGCTGAAGATCCAAATCTTGCCGTTAATGTTTGAACACCTAAACTGAAGCCCAAAGCGCCTGCTATAGAAAGAAGGCTGGGGGTCTGTCTGCGGCTCAAGCACTGCGGCGAAGGAAACACTGTACATATCAATCATGTTCTTGAAAGTGCCCTGGGTGGTGGGGTTAGCTATCCCCTGGGCATTCCAGATCATGAAGTGGCTCGACATGGGGAAACTCAAAGCTGGGGCGAGGCAGTGAACTTCTGCCTCTTCGGTGTTCCCTCTAAAGGAGGAGAAGATCGCCCTGATCCGATGTAGGCACTCTCGGGCCTCGCATGAATCGTCTGGTGGGAGCTGCCTTCCATCATCATAGTATCTGTGGGGTCATCGCTGATCTCGTTCTCATCAGAGGTCACATGCTCTAAGGCCCCAAACATATTGTTGTTATGTAGAACCACCGCCAGAGGGCCGAAGCCACTGGCATGCCTACGTGAGGGGGAGAGAGATCTGGAGCCCCTCTCACTCTCTGTAGCAGAGGCATCGGCCTCTGCTCCGCGATCCCTCTCTCCGTCCGACAAAGCTTTGGCCTCCGCTGCCTTTGCCTTGCGCTTCTCTTGTTGCTTCAATTTGTATCGCTCTTTAGCCGCGGCAGACTTGCCATTCTTTTTCTTCTTAGGAACAGTAAAACCATCATCTACTACAGCCTGTGGCCCCTCTGCGGCTGTAGAGGAAGATCCCCGAAAAAAACCCGATCCTGGCCCCATCTCCATAGGCTCTTTCCCTCGGCTGTTCCCCTCTGAACGACGGGCCTGTTCCCCTCTGAACGCCTCAGCCAGCGTGTCAGGCCACTGAGTCCCTCCAGCCGTCCGGGGCTCTGTCGGGGTGGGGGGCTGATCCGAATTCCAAGGCTGGCCTGCTCCGCTGGGCTGCTGCTCCGATGGCCGCGACTGACCCTCTCTGTTGGGTGGCTGCCGGTTTTGTGGGGGGCCGTGCGAGTAATCCCTCTTAGGGGGCATCGGCCTCCTTCCCGAGGCGTAGCAAGTCAAGGCCGAATGGCCAACATGCTTGCATTCGTTGCAATACAGAGGGATTTTCTCCCACTTAACCTTCAACGTAAACCTTTTCATAGCTATATTCAAATCAATTTCTTCAACAAGAGGACGAGAAAGATCAATCTCAACACATAAGCGAGCAAAAGAAACACGGGTTCTATTAATGGTAGCCTTATCAACTTGCACCGGTTTACCAAGCAATTCACCAATCGCGATCAGAGATGATTCCTCAAATAAATGCACAGGCAGAGCAAGTATATTACACCAAGCAGTAATAATCGGACTCTCAAAGAAAGGATCAAAATCAGGGGTCCATTTAAAAACACGCATAGGATGATGATCAATATACCAAACGGGGGAATTGTTAGGACCATTTAAAAGCTTCACATAATCACGCATATCCGAAAGTTCAATAAAAATGTGTTTAGCATTCAGAAAATTCCAAGACATAATACCAACCAATTTAAGATTACCTAAGGCTTTTTGAATTTGTTGGGCAGAGGGGATGGAATGAGAGAATTTTCCGACGATGGCGGGACCTAAACGGCCTGCAAGAGTAGAAGTTTCATTAGCCGAAAAATATAAGCACGGTTTACCGTCGACAATGCGGACCTCGCCTCTCTTTTCCGCCTTATCTCGGTCCAAGAAAACTGGACCTTCCGCCGGCTGCCCCGACCGAAGAACGTCGGCCATAGAACGTCCAAAAAATATATTCGGCTGACTTCCCGGTATAGCCCCTGTTTTCTGATTTCCAGCTGAGTGTGTAGTATCTTGGCTGCCTCCTTTCGTGGCCGTTTCTTCGTCGACCAAGTCAGCCCAACGGCTGGCAGGCTTAGGGGCCTCTGAAGTGACGGAAACAACTGGTGGAGCAGGCTGGGCAGTTCGAGATTGGCCATTGATCAAAGCCTCTGCATTACTCCCAACTCCTCTGTTTTTCAAAGAATGCAGCGGCCTCTCCAGGGGTGGGAAATCTGGCATCTCCTGATCAGTAACACCCAAGTGCATGGCATGGTTTTCATGGGAATTGGGGCTCGCATTTTCAGCAATCCAGGGGGTGGTAAATTGGGGTGGTAGGTGTGTTAAAGAAAGGTTGTTGGGTTGGGCTGGAGGGGAAATATCGGGCAGGGGCGGTTTTTTTAAAAAAGAGCTGGAATGGGTGGGGTCAGTTGGGCTAGGATTAATATGAGAGGGGGTGTTTAAAGGTAAATTGGGCTGGTTGGAAATAAAATGTGGCCCAGACAAATTACTAACCTGAATTTGAGAAGAATTAACCGAGCCCAAGAAAGGAGGCCCAGTTGCATGTATAACTTCATTCGCCTGCACCACCAAGGTTCGACCCTCAGCAAGGTCAAAATGATTATCCTCCTCAAAATTAGAATATATATTTTCTTCATAAGTAGGTGGCCGAATTTTTTTCCCAAAAGTAACATAATATTCGGCCCTTCTTTCTTCAAAAGAGTCAACCATATCTTCCAAATCAAATCCCCCATTAACTCCATTAACTTCCAAATCGCATATCTCATGGGATTTTGACCGAATATCCCCTCCACCACGGTTAGAATTAATTTGCCCCATAATCTCGGCCATCTTTAATTCCTCCAAGTCAAACCCATTATTGTGAGTTTGAATTTCAAACGGTGGAGGCTCTTCATGATTGCCGAGAATCTCGCCTTCCCTCTCTATCTCCTCTTTCAACATGGAAGTGTCTAGATTCATTCCATATTTTGCCAAGGCCTTAGCTTTGTGAGTAGCCAATTTAGGGTTTAGGGTTTAGGGTTTAGGGTTTAGGGTTTAGGGTTTAGGGTTTAGGGTTTAGGGTTTAGGGTTTAGGGTTTAGGGTTTAGGGTTTAGGGTTTAGGGTTTAGGGTTTAGGGTTTAGGGTTTAGGGTTTAGGGTTTAGGGTTTAGGGTTTAGGGTTTAGGGTTTAGGGTTTAGGGTTTAGGGTTTAGGGTTTAGGGTTTAGGGTTTAGGGTTTAGGGTTTAGGGTTTAGGGTTTAGGGTTTAGGGTTTAGGGTTTAGGGTTTAGGGTTTAGGGTTTAGGGTTTAGGGTTTAGGGTTTAGGGTTTAGGGTTTAGGGTTTAGGGTTTAGGGTTTAGGGTTTAGGGTTTAGGGTTTAGGGTTTAGGGTTTAGGGTTTAGGGTTTAGGGTTTAGGGTTTAGGGTTTAGGGTTTAGGGTTTAGGGTTTAGGGTTTAGGGTTTAGGGTTTAGGGTTTAGGGTTTAGGGTTTAGGGTTTAGGGTTTAGGGTTTAGGGTTTAGGGTTTAGGGTTTAGGGTTTAGGGTTTAGGGTTTAGGGTTTAGGGTTTAGGGTTTAGGGTTTAGGGTTTAGGGTTTAGGGTTTAGGGTTTAGGGTTTAGGGTTTAGGGTTTAGGGTTTAGGGTTTAGGGTTTAGGGTTTAGGGTTTAGGGTTTAGGGTTTAGGGTTTAGGGTTTAGGGTTTAGGGTTTAGGGTTTAGGGTTTAGGGTTTAGGGTTTAGGGTTTAGGGTTTAGGGTTTAGGGTTTAGGGTTTAGGGTTTAGGGTTTAGGGTTTAGGGTTTAGGGTTTAGGGTTTAGGGT
>NW_025951614.1:10000-13416 GCF_023119035.1 Salvia hispanica
AGGGTTTAGGGTTTAGGGTTTAGGGTTTAGGGGTTTAGGGTTTAGGGTTTAGGGTTTAGGGTTTAGGGTTTAGGGTTTAGGGTTTAGGGTTTAGGGTTTAGGGTTTAGGGTTTAGGGTTTAGGGTTTAGGGTTTAGGGTTTAGGGTTTAGGGTTTAGGGTTTAGGGTTTAGGGTTTAGGGTTTAGGGTTTAGGGTTTAGGGTTTAGGGGGTTTAGGGTTTAGGGTTTAGGGTTTAGGGTTTAGGGTTTAGGGTTTAGGGTTTAGGGTTTAGGGTTTAGGGTTTAGGGTTTAGGGTTTAGGGTTTAGGGTTTAGGGTTTAGGGTTTAGGGTTTAGGGTTTAGGGTTTAGGGTTTATTTTAAATTGTTGAAAATGGACAATAGATAGTAGTTTAATCGTAGTAGAAATATGGGTTCAATATTTTATCACATTGATCATGATATTTTACTACCTCTAATTAATAATGGTGAACACGTTATAAAATATCTCAACATATCTATATCATTTATATTCTTCCATTTTAGTGGAGAGTGGAGAATATCTAAATAGAATTCAAATCTGAACCCTGAATATCAAATTTGACTTCTTGTAATCGTCACCGGCGCGCAGTAATGCTCTACATTGGTAAATCTATAGATTTAAGCAATGTATAATTGAGAATTTGACAATATGTTTTAAATTTAATTTTACCGCAACTAGTGTTGTTACTGTCTTAATTACTCTAGTGAGAAAACTGAAAATCTTAAATATACTCATGTATATACTATAATTTTAAGTAAATGGAGTGGTTTTCTTGGATCACAGTTACGTGTACAATCACACTTATTTAGTACAGCTGGGTAAATATACCGAAAAAACGGTATATCGATCGTATCGTACTGAAAAATGTAAAAAATTATCGAATCTTCGGTATACCGAAATTTTCGGTACGATACAATATCATATCATAAGTTTTCGATATTATAAGGATATGGATTTTCTTATACCGCGGTATACCGTCCGTTTTATATCGAATATACGATATATATCGATATTATCGGTATACCGAAAATCAATATGTATTGAATTATCGATATAGACCATTTATACTGATTATAATAATATATAATTTTTTTTAAGATTAAAAGTTTAAAATCATAAATAGATATCCATTTAATTTATTTATATATTAAAAAAATATTTGTTGGAAACCCTAAAATCATAAATAGATATCCATTTAATTTCGATATACCATTTAGAACGGTACACCGAAGTTTGGTACGATATACCGAAATTTTGATATAGTAACGGTATAGATATTATCCATACCGAAATTTCGGTATACCGAAACTTTCGATACGGTAACGATATGAAATTATTTCATATATTTTCGATACGATAACGATACAAAATTCGGTACAATATACCTAAAATGGGTGACGGTGCAGAAAGATGTCTTTTGTCGAGTATAGCTACGTCAGAAATGGAAGATTTGAGAACAGTAGAGACTAGATAGTAAGGGACGGAGAGGCGGAGATTGAAGAAGAGTGGAGATTAGAGTCTCATACATCCCTTGACAGCTTAACTCCCTATAGTTTACAAATAATCCTATAATTAGTGTAGATTCTTGAGCTATATTATGATTGTTGGTTATAATCTACACCAATATTTTTTTTTGAGTTTTCATGTAATGTTTGCTCAAAACTTCTAGATTCCATGATTTCATTTTTTGTTGAAAAATTTATGGATGTGTGGCGATATTACTTTTAGGTGGTGTTCGGTTTATAGATAAAATAATACCAAGATATAATCTAGGACTAGATAAAACAATACCAAGATATAATTAGGATTGAGTTGTGAGATTATTTTAGAAATATGAATTAGCTATGACTAATTATCCCATGATTATCTATCTAGTATTGAGTAATCTCACGAATAAAATACACTACACATTTAATCTTGGGATACAAACTTCAAAACAAACACCCACTCATGGTATTAAAGAAGTCCGTAATCTTATTTGCACTCAGTATCTTTTTAACTTTTGTAGCGAAATCCATTAATTTTCTATTATGATAATGTATGTTTGTCAATATATTTTTACTATACGTCTGTCATTATTTATAGTGGCTTAAAACCTTCCCAATTGATATAGAAAACACATAAGGTAACAATAAAGGTGATTATCATTAATCAATTATAGCCGTGTCAAAATGTACTTTTTTTAATGGTAATAATTTTGATGTTAGAATATTATAACTCGTGGATTAACTATTTCGTTTACAAAAATTATTTGTGTTTTTTTAGTATAAAAATGTAAAAGTTTGTTAAAGGTATTTTTCATAAGTGCCCAGACTTGATATACTCTCTTCATTGCTGTAACATCCCACTTTTTCGAACCCTAAATTTTGAGACGTGAAAATTTTTGCATTAAATGCTTTTAATACTATGACATATGTGGATTAAATGATGAGTAATTAATTGCAATATTCTTTGTGACCTAATTGCGATATGGAGTTGAGTTTGAGTTGAATAGTCAAACTTGTTGAATATGTGACGTGGCTATTGAATAGTCAATATTGTGGAAAATATGACGTGGCCGTGGAATGGTCAAAGTCGTTGGAAAATGTGAAGTGGAGGTGAAATTCGAATATGTGAATATTTTGATGCGGGGTGAAATAATAATTGTGGTGAATTATTTTCCTAAGGGATGAGTGAGAATTAAATAGGAGCATTATTTAATCATGTGGAATTTTCGACCCTCCTATTTATTGGAAAGAAATCCTATTTTTCTTGGATTTAATTATTGCTTGGGATAATTATCCGAATTAAATCCAAAGTCCAATATCCCTAATTTGTTCCATGAATTTTCGGCATTTGATCCCTTGTTTATTCTCTTCCATAAATAAATTCAAATATCCTAGCATATCTTGCCAAATCCAAGGAGATCTTACCATATCCTAATTTAAATAGGATTTTAATTAAATCCCTTTTGAGGAATTGAAACTACACGCCACTTTCCATATATTTTGGGGAGATTTATTATTATTTTTCTTGCTCCGTGATATTTTATTCTACTCCGTGAAATATTCAAATTAAATCATAGGCTAATTAAATAGCCTAGAAATTCGAAATCCCCTATTTCCTCAACCAAATTAACGCCACTTCTCTTCCATATCTCTTCCAAATCTTTAATTTATTTAATTAAAGATATTATATCTTGCACTCTATAAATATAAGAGTGAGAACCTAACCCTAGCACACCAAAATCACGCCCCCACTCCCAAAATCACGTCTCTCTCTTTCTCCCCACTCTCTCAAATTTTTCTTCTACTTTCTCCATTAATTCTTCATCTTTTGGAGAAGAATTGAAGTTGCAATTCAAGGATTTGTTGAAGAATCAAGATCCTACTTGTTTCCTACCGATTGTTCTATTGAA
>NW_025951615.1:0-3000 GCF_023119035.1 Salvia hispanica
AGAAGAGAGAGGGCAAGATCACGTGTCTGATTATTTATGTGGATGATATGATTATCACCGGAGATGATATTGAAGAGATGGCCGAGCTCAGGAAAAACTTGTTTAGTGAATTCGAGATGAAGGATTTGGGGCCTCTAAAATATTTTTTGGGAATAGAAGTGTTGAGGTCAAGGAAAGGGATATTCATAAATCAAAGGAAGTACATACTCGACCTTTTAGCCGAAATCGGGATGCTTGACTGCAAACCTGCAGATACTCCAATGGTTCAAAACCATGGATTGCAAATGAAGGAAGAGGCGAAGCTCGCTGACAGGGGGAGATATCAAAGGTTAGTTGGGAAGTTGATTTATTTATCTCACACTAGGCCGGATATTGCCTACGCGGTGGGAGTAGTAAGTCAGTTTATGCATGCACCTCAAGAAGAGCATTGGGAAGCAGTTATACGGATTGTTCGGTATTTGAAAGGAACAGTTGAACATGGGCTTTTGTTCGAGAAACATGGACACTTGGAGATAAATGGATTCACTGATGCAGATTGGGCTGGAAATCCAAATGATAGGAGATCAACCGCGGGGTACTTCACTTTCGTTGGAGGTAATCTTGTGACATGGAGAAGCAAGAAGCAGAAAGTGGTAGCACTATCGAGCGCGGAAGCAGAATTTCGCGGGATAAAGAGTGGGCTGACAGAGTTACTATGACTAAGGAGACTTATGAGAGAGTTAGATCTTTACTCATCTCAGACGTGCAAGCTTTTTTGTGATAACAAGGCGGCCATTAGCATTTCTGAAAACCCAGTCCAACATGATCGAACCAAACATGTGGAAGTGGACAGGCACTTCATAAAGGAGAATATCGAGGCAAGGATAGTTGAGATGCCATTTGTGAAGTCCGAGGATCAGCTAGCAGATATTTTAACCAAGGCGGTGAACTCAAAGCTGTTCCGAGAAGTATTGTGCAAGTTAAGCATCGGGAATCCCGTCACTTAACTTGAGGGGGAGTGTTGGAGAAGATTATACCGTATCAGGAGAAGATATGGGTAGATTATTTCTTTACCAATTATAGGAGATATGCAATCTTTGTAATTATGTTAATTAGGTTTACCTTGTAGAGCAATCCCTAGTTCTATATAATAAGTACTCCATATACTATGTAATCATCAGAAAAATATATGCAAAAACTCTTTTACCGATCCTCTTAACAATGTTGTTTAATCCCATTTTTTCCCAAAATTAATTAAGATCGATTCTCTACATTCTAACAAAAACACAATTCAAAAACAACAGGTTCATCTCAATTAAAAGGACCAAATCCAAGGAATTTCCCAAATTAAAATTAGGGATTTGAGTAGTACAATTACCTGGCTGCGAGGTCGCCGGCAGCGGCGGTTGCGAAGCTACAAGTTTTACCCCCAATTCCCCAAGCCTAGTTTCATTGTAGAAATCAACTAGTACTTTCATAGCGAATAACGCAATCAGGTCCTAGCACTCTGAATCCAATCGAAGTAAAATTTCGAAGGATTTCCGCAATTTCAGTCAAGCAACTCCGGCATTCCTCCGACGAAAAGTCCGGCGTACACTGCACCAGTCCATAAATCGTCGCAAAATCAGAGCGCGATAGATTCCTAGCTCCCGCACCGACCTTGAGCTGGAACGTGCCGTTAGCCGCCTGCGCGGTGAGATCAGCCAGCAGCCTCGCCCTGTCCTCCTTGAACGCAGCTCCATTCGCAGCATTTTGTGTATTTCGCAGTCTCTTAACTGGATCGGCGACACGCGTGCTGTGTATGGGATCGTCGGAGTAGCGCAGGGTGCAGTACTCGTACCATATCGCAGCCTGCCTCGCGCCGGGGCACGATTCGAGCAGCTCGCGCGACGCGGATTGGATACAGGCGCGGCACATGTGCGGGGACTGGTCGGCGCGGCAGAGGGCGAGGCCGTTGGCTGAAGCCGTAGTCGGTGATGTTGGAGGAGAGAGAGCGGAGTAACGCAGTGAGATCGGCGCTGTTGTTTGTGAAATTGGAGGCGGTGGTGGTGGTGCAGTTGTAGGGATTGTCCTGCCCCAGCGCCATGGATGAAAGATGTATGAAGATTAGTGGAATCATGCGCAGTTTACGCCAATTCATAACTGGAGACAAGCTGGAAAACGAAGAAACTAGCTCTGATTCATGAATTGTCATCATATTTTGGCTAATTTTTTCCAAGTTTTGATTCGTAGAGAGAGAATTGAAGCTCCGTTAAATTCAAGAGGGAATCATCTTTATTTTATATCATTTTTAATATCTATAAATCATGTTTTTGGTACTGATACAATTTTCTTTCCAAAATGTCCTTTAAACAAATATATTTTTCCATTTGTCATAGAGAGTATTTTGGACAAACATAAAATTAATACCAAAATTAATATTGTAATATCTTCTCTCATGCTCCTAATTCTTTATACTATTATTATTAATCAATATTAATATTAATATTCATTTTTAATATCATTCAACTATACTTAAATATAATTATAGTTATAATTATATTAAATTATTATTGTTATAATACTAAAAATTGATAATAATTAATAAATAATTGTAGTATAATTATATAAATTATGAATCACATAATATTATCTAATACTCTCTCTGTTCCATAGTATTAGAGTCATTTTGTCATTTTGGTATGTTCCATAGTACTCCATTCGTCCCACTTTAGGAGTCCCGGTTGAGTTCGGTACGGGTTTTAAGAAATGTAAAGGAAAGTTAGTGAAAAAAGATAGTGGAATGTGGGTCCTACTATTTTATATTAGTTTTATAATAAAATGTTAGAGGAAAAAGGTTAGTGGAATGTGGGGTCTAATACCATTTATGGAATATACCATCCGAGACTCCTAAAGTGGGACGCCCAAAAATGGTAAAGTGGGACTTCTAAAGTGGTAAAAGTCAACACATTTTTCCACACCTCTCTTACTTTTTTCTCTCTTCATCTCTTTACCTTTTTTATTTTCCACTTTATTCTCTTT
>NW_025951616.1:0-28740 GCF_023119035.1 Salvia hispanica
AACTTGATAATGTATTTCAAGAGATAAAGTAAAGAAAATATGCCTAAATATCTAAACTTGGAGATTTTAGCATTGATTTGAGATTGAGGGTAGCATCTTCATAATGGAGTTAAAATTCAGTCATGAACCAAATTTGAAGCAAATGAGATATAAAGATTTCTGAAATGAAAGAGGAAGAACAAGGAAAAGAAGAACTCTGGTAGAAAATCCTGGAGCATTTATGCACCACCTTTACTGCATGGCATATAACATTTATATCTCAGAAAGTTGAATCTGAAAAGGCTGGAGAGCAGAGTTTAGTTAACTAAATTTGTAGGTTTAGAAAATGGCAGTGGATGGCAGTGACTGGAAATGCCATGAGGTAGTGTGTGATTATGATCGCATTGGGGTGGAAAACAGAACCAACAGCCATTTTCAGGAGTGTGTTTTGCAGCATCTAAGCTGTGTATAACTATCTATTGGATACCATGTCAACCTTCTTTTTCTCAACTAGACAAATTTCTTTTCCCAATCTATGCTTACACTTATGAGTATATAAACTTATAAAGCTATCAAATTAGAACAGTTTCAGTAAGTACAAAATTTTAATTAACATCATTCACAAATCACAACCAGATTCTCATTATGTTTTTCAAGACGTGCCCAGTTTCCTATCTAAATCTATCTTTGTCCCAAGATTAGGATTGGATATCATTAATTTATTTTGTAAGACAATAGACCTCAAAGATCAACAGCCAGGCCTTCAGGGCCATTTAATTCTACAATAGCAAGCATAAAAAACAGTGGAAGTGATTTAGAGTAAGCGAGTGGAATAAATAGCAGAACCAAACCTTAAGGGAGGGACGTATTGGTAGTTGTATCAAATAACTGAAGAGTACACGGACATTCATTTCATAAAATGAAATATGCCCAACAAAGATAATAACTGAAACAAAGCGTAAGGCCTAAGATAAAAATCTCCAGTAACATTAACATCAACCTTGCTTTCCACTAGTCAAGTTGTAAGAGCATCAGTTAATTAAATTTGAAAAAGAAAGAGGATGTGTCATACCCAAGAATTTTAATCATTCTCCGCAGAAGATCAAACTCTGAAACACCTGGAAACAATGGTAGCCCAAGAAATAACTCGGCAACGATGCACCCAAATGACCACATGTCAATAGCTGTAGTGTACCTATGCAAGGTTAAGGTCTACACAAAAGCATCTTTTTGCATCATAAAGAATCTGTAAGTGAGTATAAACTATCATAAAAGAGCGGAGGAAGATGAAAATAAATGTAGCCCAAGAATTTAGTTCCTCAAAATCCGAGTGACTATTAAATACTCCATCTATCCCACCATAAGCGAGTCACTTTCCTTGTTAGGGTGTCCAAGTGAGTCATTTTCCCTTTCAGCAAAAATAATACATACTCCCTCCCATCCACAAAAAATAGTCCCATTTGTGGATGGCACGGCTTTAATGAGAAATTAGTAAAGTAAGAGAGAAGGGATAAAAAATAGATAAAGTAGGGGAAAGAGAAACGGTAAAAGAGAGAGGAGAAAAAGTGAATAAAGTATTAGAGAAAGTTCCATTTTGAAATGAGACTATTTTTCGTGGACACCCAAAATGGCAAAATGGGACTATTTTTCGTCGACGGAGGGAGTATACTTTATTCTCTCACCTACTTTTTCTCTCTCCACTTAACACTTTAAATATCAATTTCTTAAATCATGTGCCGAAAAGAAGCGTCTCGCTATGGCGGGACGGAGGGACAACTTGTTTTCCTTTACTCAATTAGAAGTACTATGATTAAGACTAGCTTCTCCATTATGGCAAGGTCCAGGGTATCCCAAGCAATTTTTTTGTGGGGTCAGGGGCCAGGGTTTATATCATTTTCAAGGATACTGGTATCCAAGAAGAACTTCTGGTGATCTATAGTACCGACTCTGCAAAAAAAAGGTTACTAGCTTAACAAACTAAGCTCAAATTGGCATCAACAAATTTATAAATTCCAAAATTGAGAAAGCTTACCTGTATATAAGTAAACAGTACGATCTTCTCTACAAGCTGATCCAAAGTCTATGATTTTGATTTCTGCTGGCTTCACGCTGTAATTTTATGTGTAAATACTTTAAATATATAAGATAAATAAGATGCATACCTTTTGTGGGGTTCAAAATCACAGAGCAGCTCACCTTGTAGATAGCAGAATATTCTCTGGCTTTAGATCACAATGAATTATGCCAGCATCTTTCATGAGAGCCAAACCCCGCAATATCTAGAATAATAAGAAATCAATCTTATTCCATGAATTAAACAGTCCATTCCATGAATAAACTTTCTTAAAACCCACACCAGCTTGGAGAAAGGAAAAACAGTCCACCTGTTTCGAGAATAGCTGCACAATGCTCAACGACAACCTCTAAAATGATTCAACTTGATAAGCTCATACCTGATACAAGATTCTCAAGGCAATGCAGCTAAGTTCCCAGGTGTGGTCAAGCAAAAAGGTTTATCTCTAAATGGAATATTTGTGGACCAATAACTCACAGATTAACATCAAGCAGCTCAAAGACGATGCACAGGTGATTCTGGTACACAAAATAATCATAAATCCGGACAATGTGGTGCTTATCCTCAGGATCAAACTTCTTATTTAACTGCGTAAAGAAACAAAAGGCTGAAAACCTACCACAAAGAGTTCTAGGCGAATAAAAATGACAAAACCAAGTCCAGAGCAGGCTTACTGTTGTTAGGATAGAAACTTCAACAAGTGCCTGCTGGTAAAAAGCAGGTAAATTTTTTATGATCTTGACAGCAACAAAACTGTTCATTTCTGCGACCCAACATTTAGCAACCTGCCCAAAGGTGCCTTGGCCAAGAACATCCTTCACAACGTACCTGCATACAAAAAGTAGATGGCAAATCATCATCTGATGTTACATACAAGTGAGAAGCAGAGAGCCTAGCAGGGGAGAACAAGAGCAGGAGAAAAAAGGCAGATGTCGAATAATTTTTTATAATATGTAACCATGTGATACAGAAACTTCAGTAAAGAATACTTTTCTCAGCAATTCATACAGGCAGAATGCCAAAACCAAGATGATCGATCCAGTTTTCTTTTACTTTTTCTTCATTACTGACCGGATACTAGATGGTACTTCTCTGTCCCAAGATATTAGACCCATATACCATTTTGGGGTGTCCCGACATACTTGAGCCATTTCTATTTATGGTAAAAATTTATTTATTACCAACTCCACTTACACCATAAAACAACATCTCCTAAATTCTCGTGCCCAAAAGAAAGAGGTCTAATATCTTGGGACGGAGGGAGTAACATTTTTCTTACAAAAGAACTTATATCATTGAGAACCATTCATTGATTTATTTATCCATTTCCTGTTCCATGAACATTAGGTTGATACTTATTTAAAATGCCGGACAGGAAGATATTTTATTCAAACAATTATGTTGATCAATGCGAAATATATTAAAATGGGAATCCAGTGGCATACCAAGATAAATTAATTGTAACAATTAGAAACCCTATGGTATCAGTCCAACACCAATGGAATCTTGATATAGACCAGAAATTACAAGGGTCAGTGCACTACTCATAAAAATCCCTGTTTTATTAACTAAATTCTTCCACCTGTTAAAAATTACAATAAGACACGTATTCTGCTAAGTGTTCGCATAACGCAATTGCCACTATATGTTCAAAATGTATCATCTTGAGTTTTAACATTAATTATTTAAATATGAAAGTAGGACGTAATGCTTAATGCTACCAAAAAGGTACACATTCCTTCAAATCCTTGAGCAAATTCCCCGGACATCGAGATAGGCATACCTTTGATTTAAGTTTGAGTTAACGAGGGAATAATTTACGGTCAGGATCAGGTCTGAGTTTTCATTATCGCAACCATCATTCAAAGTCCAACAGATGGTGACGTCAAGAACCTCTTTAGATTCAATTCTTCTGAATAACAAAACTGAGGGTTGCATAATTGATATATCTCAACAATATCCTTAGTCAAGCGGGCAACCAACTGCAACCAAAAAAAGAAGAAAATTCTAAAATTAACCTACAAGTTCAACAAAGGTTACACAAAGCAAACGGAGTCCTAGCAAAAAATGACAGATAAGCAGCATGTCAATGAATAATAGTTTGTCAGGAAAAACAAAAGCAAAGCCAGAAAGGAGATAAGTTCCTTGATAGAGGACATAATATCATCCAACAATAAAACTGAATCATGACCAGCCATTGTAATATGCACAGTCCATATATATAACCAGAATATCTTGATCTTTTGACCTCCTTCCCAGTGACAACAATATTGAGGCAGTTTCTTAAACTTTCTGTCTTATCCAAAAACAATCTTTCCTTTCTTCAGGTCAACAAGCCAATGACAATTTTACATAGGATTTCACTATTAAGGCTTCAGAAATTCATTCTTACTCAACCTATCTCAACAAAATGAAGTGATGCTCTATCCACAAACCACGCCCAAGTCAAGACCACTACTTTTATATTCTTCAGATAGCATGGCATGCGATTATACTTTGGAATTGATTTATGAATAAAGGACTAATATATCCTGATTTCTTGTGTTGGTACAACCACAGCCATCACAACTCACAAACTTACTCATTTAAATTTATACTGATTCAGTGACAACTTAATTTCAACAAGTTTAGTTGGTTGATACAAGTTTATTTCTGCATTGATAATTTGATGATACATAGATGGTCCAGAATCTATATGGTCAAAATGTATATAGTTTTGTTCAAAGCAGATACATAATATCATGCCAACAACATCTAATACCAACCTCTAAAGGTAACCTGTTAATATATGAAGCATCATTAATGTATTCTCCAACATTGGTCTCTTCCTAATTACTTTCAAGGTCATCTACTGCCTAACGTTATATGCAACCTATAAATTTATGTGATCTATTATAATCAACTGCTTCACTGCCAAACAGGATGAAATGCTCGGCAATCGGCATACATGATCAATAGTGAAATAGGAAATGTAGCAAGAACCATAGCAACCAAACCAAACCAAACCAACAACCACATTCTTTGACAGATCACAGCCAATTCAAAAATTAGGCACTTGGGGAAGCTGAAATCGTAGATTAAGTGATTGTAGCTATGCAATGAGGGATGAAAAACGATACCGGTCTCTTGACGACCACCCGAAGATGTTGGGGCTTGGTATTGGTGGGGAGAGTTGGGAATAAGGTCGGAAGGCAAACGGCCTAGGGCGCCATGAGATTATCCTGGATGATGAGGAAGAGGAAGATGTTGAACTCTCGCTGAGTTGCGGGATTCAGCTTCCCTAGCAGCGGCAGAGCAGAGACCTCGTCCATAACTCAATCCTACCTCAATTATATTGATTGATGAATAACAGATTAAAGATTCAGTTGAATTGAAAGTCAGAAACAGGGATGGTATGGTTTACTCCTCCAGCAAATTCGAGGAATTTACCGGAAGATTGTAATCCCATCCTCCTCCTCCACTCAGGAAAGAATCTTCAAAATCAGGCACATAAACAAATATAACAAATTTCTTTTTATTTTTTTTTCTGGAAAAAAAAGAGAAAAGAAATGGGAAGGAAGGGCAAAACGAGGGAATCGATCGAGCTGAGGCGAGAAGGGAGAAAAGAAAGAAATCAAAGAGATAGAGCGATGAAGTGAAAATCGGTAGAAATGAATCTGAATTTGGAGGAAATAATTAAGAAAATTAGAGGGAAAAGGGTGAAGGCGCTGTGAAAGGGGTGGGGTGTTTTGTGGTAATCGGGGATGAGCAGTAATTGAACAACTACTACTGTGTCTGTTACTCTATTTGGATTAGCAGTAAAACTACAGTCCCAACATTCTTCTCCCCATTTCACATTTTATTTATGCTCATAATTACTTAAATAATAAATCCAATAATGTTTGAGGAATCTTCAGCTGTATTAATATAGGCCAAAATCCAAATTGCCACAAAAAATTATGAAATTTAGCTATTTACTGCTCAATTCCATCCCTTTTTAAAATAGTTACTTATATCATAATTTTGATTTTTTTAATTGTTATTTAGATGTGGAGGAAAATTATACTAATATGACTTGAAAATTGAAATCCATTTTTTTGCAAATGTGTGTATATGCAAAAGCCATTGACTTTAGTACAAACGTACATATTAGACTAAATTTTTTGCCTTCTAAATCTTACGTACATGTTTTCCTTTAATCAAATTAATGGAACAATAAAAAAAAACTGATGAAGTTATGATATGATTGAATATTTTTAAAGTTGCAGGTTTAAATTTAAAAATTTTGAAAAAATTTCTTGATATGTTGGAAATTTTCCCCATTTAATATTCAAAAAAGTCTTGCATCTAATACTTTTATCTTTAAAGGGAGTATATTTAAACCCCTTTTGCTAAAAGTTTACTGTTTAAATTTTTTCCCCTGTATAAGATTGAAATTTATGTAAGATAATCTTTATTCAATTTGGTTTTTTTTTACAAAATTAGGCATTAACAGTTAACACCCCTAATCATATAAAAAAAACACATATCATAGTGGTAAAAAACATATAAACCATCAAGCATTTCCCATAGCATCTCTGACCAAAAAATCAAGCAAAGACATGGGCCACATTCAGAAAAGCATTGCTAGAGTTGGTTCACATTTTGTAGAGAATATGCCTGATTGCAAAATGTGCAGAAAAGAAACAAGTTGGAAAATAAATCAACCTAGTCATGTGCTGAACTTGTGGTTTCCAAATTTCCCCCTGCATCCAAGCTAACGCCTCTCTTTTTTTAAGAGATACGAAAGTTTCTTTTGTGAGGTTTTTAAAAAACCCAAGGAAAAAAAGTAAAAGTTTGATCAACACCTTATCTCATCCAATATTTTTATGCATTTGCTAAGGGGAAAACGCCTCATTTTCATGATTGCAGCAGCCCCCATCTTTGAAGCTGCAGCTACTCCAACATAGCATCCACAATAGCATCCCCGTTGCTTTGCGGCTTCTCTTGTGCTGCCCCGAGTGAGGAACCCGGGATGGTGTTTATTCTCTTCAAAATGTTTGCTTCCCCGCCAGACCCAGAGGAAAGGCCCCCCTAAAAAATCCCGGGCCCAAAACTTTGGCCTTACAACATACCAAATGAGGGGGGGAAAAAGGTTCCAGTAGCCCTTTTACGTTAGCGAAAAAAACCCGGATCAAAACAAATTCGGAATGATGTAGAATCATTAAATGGGAGACCATACACAAGAGATGAAAGCAGCAATGGACCAATTAAAGGAATATCCGATGTATTGCTAATTTCCATATGTTTTGGTCAAAGGATAAAACAACAACACTTCAGAACCAAAAAAAAAAATAAGCATGTGTAATCTCAATTACAGTTAGAAAGGAAGAGAAGGATACTACATGCATGTTGTTGAGTGGCAACACGGGTGTCGATAAGCATGAAGGCCTCAAAAAGTACCAATACGTTGGGCTCAATGCTACAAAGTATGAGATACACTTAATTTGCTAGACTGGGATATATCTTAGGTACTTGAGGAAGGGTCATCTTGAAAATATTGAACCCAAAAACATTTTAAACATCAAGAGACTAGATCATTTAACATAAGTTGTAAATAGTTAATACTCAAGCATCACAGTGGGAATTAACAGTCAGGATAAGTGCTATTCAGATAAAAATAAAACATATTTTGCATGTCATATTAATGTTAACCCTAATAATAAGTAATGCGATGAGAGTCGTTGCAGAGTGCAGTTGATATATACGGATCTATTGCAAACTTTTCTGCATAATTAGATATGCCATAACAAAAAGAGGAAATTGGTAGCAATCAATGTACGTACTTGTTTAAATTGAAATGGCAAATCTGAATTCGATGTTGGAACATTTTCAATCAGAAAAAATTTTCTAGTAGGTTCATAAATAACACAGGGTGACAGGGGGGACATTCTGCAGCAATTCCACAAAAAACATCTATCAAATGTACAAAAAAGAGCCTAAATGAAAGATGCAGAAACAACGATAATGAAGGTACAATTGAATAAACAAGGAAAGAAAATAGATGGGAAACAGGGTTTCTGGTCACTAATACATGTATTTTTTTGGGTTTAATTATTCCCCGGGCTTAGATCGAGAGGAGTTAATCTCCGCCCATGTCAAACACACTGAAAGTTCCCTGAAAGAGAATTTTGAGTGGAAATTGAAAATCAGCACAGGCACAAAAGGGCAGTTGCGTAATCAAATCAATAAAACAGAATTAATTGAGAAAATTAGCAATAAAATTGAAATTTAGGATAATGATTAGCTGGGCAGAAATAGAATTACCTGGGCTGGGAGGATGAGAAAAATGAAACGCCAGTCAGAGTTTTTGCAACAGAAATGAAGACGATGATTTTGGAATATTTAAATGATTATTCTCCGTTATAGTGGGTGAAGCTTAAACTGGGCCATATTCTCACTATTTGGAGGCCATTAATTTGTGATATTCTCATTAATGCCATTTATTAAAATCAATCTCTCCCATACCATTTTTCCTCCCAAACTCACAACCACAATTTATATTTATAATTATAACTTTTGGGACAAAAATAGTTTGGTGCAATTAATTCATAATAAAGATGAAAGGTCAATTATTTATAATATATTATGTATAGTTCTGCATTCAGCATTAAATTTATAGATTTCTAATTCGTAAATCATTACAACCTTTTCCACTTATTGCATTGAAAAACGAAACAAACTTTATTAGTCAATGATTTCATGAGTTACAATGGCATTTATAATATTTCTCAAAAGTCCTCTTTTATTTATGTATAGATAGATAGCTACGTGCAATCAGCATTAAATTTATTGATTTCTTATTCGTTCACTTTGCTGTAAAGTATGAACTTAGATTTGTTATGTGTATATATTTTATTTTTGAAACTCATCATCATTCTCTAGCTCTATAAAGGTGTGATATTTGAATGATACATATAGAAAATGAAAGATGAATTATAAGAACTTGTCTCTCTTCAGGTACATGTCTTCCATGGATTGTCTTGAATTGAGCGGGTAAGGGGGGAGTAGCAGACCAGGCACTCAAATCTGGCAAAACCCCTGTCAAAGCCATATAGTTTTCTCCTGAACCCTTTGGCATCTTCTTCCAATTCACCTTATAAAACAAACAATTATAATTGGAACTCAATTGGCCAAAAAATGCAAGTGAAAGACAAGAAGCAACCCTACTTGACCAGGAAATGCTTCACACATGGCCCTAATTGCTGCATTCAGCTTCCAAGTTTCATTATCTCGAGAAACCGCTTCACCTTCACCCGCACCACAGTTTACCATGAAGCGGCCTCCAGGCATCAATTTCTCAGATAGTTGTAAACCAAGTAGCAGCCTGATCAAGAATAATCATATTACTACAAGTTTTCAGAGTGATTGCATTGCTACAAAATGTAGAAAAATGGAAGTTGTATACACCTGTTCTAACTCTGGCAAAACCTTTCCCTCTGCAAACAGATCAACAACGATGCCTGCATATCCTCCCGAAATAGCAGCTTCGGGAGAAAACATCACCGATGTGAGGGAGTAAGCAGTCCACCCTCTCTAGTTTGCTTCTCCAAGTCGGACAGTCCAAAATATTCTCTGGACAAATGTATCAACTGCAAGAAAGAAGAAAGTGTGAGACAATCAAGCAGTTAGTTGGCATTTATAGCAGAATTGAGGATGATAACATATTCACATTACAATTTCATCTATCTCCCAGCCATGAATCTGCAACGATGGCCACAAATCAAGCATCAAATGTGCAGCCGTTCCTCCGCCCTAACATTTCGACTGAGCCATCAATTCAAAGACGAGACTGAGGAAACTTGAGACACTTAATCGTGAGTTAATTTACCAAGCCAAAGATTGCAATAGGGCCCGGAGGAACCACAGGTGGCAATGCACTAAACTCATCCTGCAAATCGACATGATGATTCATAAGTCTTCTTTCCATCATCAAACAACACAGCATGTGCATAAACATACCCAATAGGAATCTGTCCATTTGGTCTCTTTGTTAAGCATGCTATGCACATTATCTGCAGCGTCATAGCTAAGATTAACCACTCCTTATCATTTACTACTACGAATGAAATGCTCTAGAATCGAGAGGCGTACGAGTTGAGTCGAGAAGAAGAAGCCTTGATTCAGTTGTATCAACAATTACTACGTTGTTGTATCTGGTCTGGATGGCTGTCAGGACTTGGAAATCCTCTTCTTGCTGGGCCGCGTAGCTTTCACCTTCAATCTGTTTGATTTCTTGCGATTGCTACAGCAAATGCAACGATACAAGGTGTTGATTTGAATGAATTGGCGGAGGGAGAAGAAGAGCAAACAGAAAGGGCATCGCATAGAGGCAATCATGATTTGAATGAATGGTCACGATTGGCTGAGTTTGGATATTACAAGAACTTAAATGTCAAGTTGCCTAGTTGAGTTGTGGGCTGAAATAAAAGCCCAATACTAGTTGTGGTCATAGAAGCTATGCAGGAGCGGGCAAAATTCTGAAATACCACACTTATCGTATAGATAGTCATCGTCCCACTGGGATTAAAGTGGCCAAGAGGAAGGAAAGGTGAAGGCACCGACATCCGAGCCAGAAGCCTTATCTCTGATGCCCCAAGACCGCAACTCACGTCCTTGGTCTGGGTCCGGCGCAGAGGCTGTTGTTGGACACACATTACGCCTTCACCGCCTATCAGAACCCAGCCAAGCGAAAGTTCTTGGGGAACTCATGAACCAACTCAAAAGCCATTTGAGAATGGAATAGTGATCTGGTTTTTAATTTTCTATGTTTTTAATTAAGTACTACTAGTATTTTCGTTCTATTAATTTTTTTGATTAAATATTTTGTAGTGTTACATTTAATTTATGTTGTTTTGATATTTTATTTTATTTAGTAAGATAAAAATTTTACAAAAAAAATAGAAATAAAGATATCAGAAAAATGAGGCTAGGCGGATTCTGAGACGGGCTATTGGAGGGTGACGCATCTGCTGGAGCCAAGCCACGCTCAACGGGGCTTAGGGAATCAAACTGCTAAGACCATCGGAGCTACGCCTAATAGGGCCGTCATGCTTAGGTTGCATAAACTAAATGAAGATGAAGATTAGCAGTTCGAGTTTTAATTTGGATTGGTGGACGAAAAAATATGGAGTAATAAAAACTAAAGGCTCACGACTATCTCCCTCCGTCCGAAAAGAGTATGAACTATTTTTTTATTCGTTCGTCCCTAAAAAATACTCCCTCCGTCCACTTTAGAAGTCCATTTGAGTTCGGCTGATTTTAAGAAAAGTAAAGGAAAATTGGTAAAAAAGATAGTGGAATGTGAGTCTCTTTTTATATTAGTTTTATAATAAAATATTAGTGGAATGTGGGCCTATACATTTATGGAATATTTTAAGTGACTTAAAATGGACACCTAAAATGTATATGACTCAAATGGGACGGAAGGAGTATGAAATTTCTAGTTTGGAAATTCAAATTACATATTACCCTTACACATCATTTTATTTAAAAACATACCATTATCATTAACAACTTATACCATTATAATAGTGTGGATCCCATTTTTCACTAACATTATTTTCATACCCTTTCTCTTACTTCTTCTCTTAATTATTAAAATTCTAACCATTATTCATACTCATTGGAGATGAGGAAGTATTATTTAATATACTATCTCTAGTTAATTAATACTCTCGGAATTAACTTTTATTCACAACTGTCCTTAGTTCCTATGATACAAATGTTTAAAATTAGGCGTCTACCAATTCTCTAATTCTAAACCATGTATATATTTCTTTCCTATTATCATTAATTGCTACAAATTGATACTATCAAGTACTATCAAATAACAATTCCTAAATTACCTTCCATGAATCTTTGCGTTAATTTAATAATTCTAATATCAATTTATGTATTTATCATGCGTTATATTATTTTGATGTTAAGTGGAAAGGATGATATATTTTTATATATTAATATGAGAGAGAATCTTTTAAAGAAAAGAAAATATGATATTATTGTGAGACTAAAAAGAAAAGTGGAATATCTTTTTAGATAAATAGCTTATGATTTAATCATTCTTGAGTGTGAATATATATTTTAAAACCTCTCACTTAAATTAATAAGATATGGAGTAGTATAAATATGACTAATTTTACTCATTATTGATGGGAGATATGTATTCCTTTTGATTTTTTTTTTTTGTTTTCTACATTGAATTTTTTGATATCATAGTATTATTTCCAGTATATTTATTTTTTATATATATTTATATAATTCAAGAATCATTTAAAGTAAAAAAAATTATTTTTCATTGTTAAATTTTAGCTTTGATCAGTCCAATTCTAAGAGACTAGCTCAAAATTTACAACTCAATCAATTTGCAACCGATTAGTCCGCAGTTGGAGTACTTGATGGTAAAAATAATGAAGAAAAGTGTGTTATTGCGATTGGTGGGTGGTTGGACGACAGTCGACAGGTAAGATTTAAATACCGTACTGCAAAAAAGTGTGGGCCGGTAATATTTTCACCAATAAATTCAACTACAGCCTATCCCTACCCTCCATTGTATTTTGATTTTCTCCCAATCTATCTTGAATTCGAAATTGATTTGGGTGTGATGGATAAATCCGCTGTACACCGACCTCAGCTCCCTCTCAAGACGCGCATCAGCCTCTTCTTCCTCAGCGCCGTCACCGACGCCACCATGCGCCCCGACGGCACCGTCAACCGCCGCCTCTTCTCGACTCTAACCTACATCCTGAAGGTCCCACCCTCCTCCTCCAAGCCCCGCCACGGCGTCGCCACCTCCGACGTCCCCGTGGACCCCTCCCGCGGCCTCTGGTTCCGCCTCTTCGTCCCCCGCGACTCCGATATTCAGAAACTCCCGTGCTCGTCTTCTTCCACGGCGGCGGCTTCGTCTACCTCTCCCCGACTTCAAGGCCTACGACGACGTCTGCCGCCGCTTCGCCCGCGCGATCCCGGCCGTCGTCGTCTCGGTGAACTACCGCCTCGCCCCGGAGCACCCGTACCCGGCGCAGTACGACGACGGCTACGACGTGCTCCGGTTCCTCGAGGCCGAGGGAGCAGGATCCTCCGGAGAAGGCCGACCTGTCCCGCTGCTTCGTGGCAGGGGACAGCGCCGGGGCAACCTGGCCCACCACGTGGCTCTGCGCGTTGCCCAGCACGCAGAGCCACCAGGCGAGCTCAGGGTACTCGGAGTGATTGCAATACAGCCCTTCTTCGGGGGAGAGCAGGTCCGGAAATCGGAGATCGAGCTGGAAGGCGTGGACGTCATTGTCAACCCTGCCCGGACGCAGTTCATGTGGAAGGCGTTCATGCCCTGGCAGACCGCGACCATGAGGTCATCAATGTGTGCGGGCCGAACGCAGTTGATATTTCGAATATTAGTTTTCCGGCGACCATGGTGGTGGTGGCGGGGTTCGACTCGCTAAAGGACTGGCAGATGAGCTACTACAACTGGCTCATTGAATCCGGGAAAGAAGCTTATCTCGTCGACTACCCCAACATGTTCCACGCCTTCTACATTTTTCCTGAGCTTCCTGAATCTACGCTCCTCGTTTCCGAACTCAAGAGCTTCATCCACAAACAGTCTAAGGTCTAACTCTACCTAGTTAGTTGGATTCAGAATGTACTATTTCCTGTTAGTACTCTTTTCTTTTTTTTAAATAATAAAAAAAAAAACCATGAAGTGAAGGGTGGAGGCCTCAATGTCCATTTCAATCAAGCTAATAATGCTATAATTACTTAATTAGGATAGACACATTCATACTCTTATCTCATAACTGAAATAGCTACAAAAGAGTCCGGTCTCACCACGTAACAGAAAGGTACAAAAGGCTCTAACAAATTACCGCTTGGGTACCTGAACAGACCACCCTCCCGCGGCACCAGACGTTCGGTAGAAAGGGCCATCAGCATGGAGTTTGAGCCATCCGTCCTGGACCTCTTAGTGAGCAAGACAGTTAACCACTTTGTGGAGGGACGTTTGTTTTGCTTGGGTAAAAATGATTTTATAGCTCTTGGTCAAATATGCCATTTTTTCTGGCATAGGGCGAGCTTATCCAGAGACCGGGAGAGGTACTCTGTTGCAAGCACAAAAAGAGAAGACGGAAGGGGTCACCTCGCCTAAGGCCGCAAGAGGAATTAAAGAAGCATGCTGGAGAACCGTTCACCAAGATTGAAAACTAACATGAGCTGATGCATCTGTTTCAAGACCTTTAATAGGAATCCCACTTAACAAATCATATGCTTTGGCCAATTTCAGTGCTACATTCGGCGAGGGGTTGCATTTGTCAAGTTCATGTATCATCTTGGCATTTGTCAGCTCATGTATCACCTCTGCGCCTCTTGGCGCAAGAGGTGATACTGAACTTGACAAATGCAACCCTCGCCAAATGTGACACTGATATTGGATATGGCTAAAGCATATAATCGGGTTCAATGGGGATTCCGTGTTGTACTCTTTGACATAGCAGTGGATCCAAGCCTGTCAATGCTACTGCTTCTTTTGTCCCAATTTATATGCTGAGGGAGTGTGTTCTATGTCAAACACTATAAGTTCGAAAGTGGATGCCTCTAAGTGCTGACGAAACTAAACATTTTTTTTCTAATCACCATCTCTTTGTTTTAACCTTTTTTAACAATTCTAATTGATCGTACACCATGCAAGTGCAACAAAACTCCCATTGTCTGATCACAGCAAGTCAGCAAGGAGATTGACTCATCCAATGGTTAGTTCTTATCCGATTCAATAATATATTATGATCCATATTTAGAGGTGACTAGCCAACGGTTCAGCTATGCTTCGGTGACCAGGGCGTAGCCGGAATTCATTATAGGAGTGGCAAAGTTAATAAAATTTTCATTTTTGAGAAGGGGCATTTGATATAATTTTACATATATACGTGAAAATTTGTAATAAATATAGAAGGGAGGGGAAGAGGTGAGGAGGGGCAAATGCCCCACCTACTAAAGGGCTGCATCCGCCCTGTTCGGTCTTACTCTAATGAACACCCACATAGAGAATTTACATTGGTGGGTATGTTAATATATGTAGGGTTATCAGACATGGAAAAAGATGAAAGGATAAGTTATTGTGCATGGTAGGCCAAATCTGTAAACCGATTCATAAAGAAAACGATCTGAACGTTGGGGTATGATGCACGTTCCAGCACGTGGTAGTGAAAGAGCCTCACTTTCAGGTCACATTCGTGATTTGTCCAACAAATCCCACCACAAAACCTTGTACAATCAACCACACATTTTAGGTAGTTTCTTGTGTGTAGAATACTTTGTCATATTTTGTCAGCATGCTTGGGTGTCTAGTGATCAAACTTGCATCAATTTCCTCAACTGAAAGTCTTTTTGTTTTACAGAAATTGTATTTGTGGGTCTTGATGGAGACTTGTATGCATTTCATATTTACCAGCAACTTATCTCATAATTTCATGCATAAAATGAACGTTATGCACATAGATAGATAAACTAGCACAATATTGTTTAAAATACAAGAGTCCCCCAAGCTAACGTCACAAATTCTTCATCACGACACTCAACCACATAGTAAAAAAAACGAGTCTATTAAAACGATGTGCTAACATCGTACTATTAGTTTTCCTATAACAGCTCCGAGCAACACCAATACAATCGCCATGAACCCGTAAACACCATGAGAGAAATATTTTATTGCAACTCTGATGCAAATGGACAATGAAATCGGGAGTGGAAGTAAATTCAATTGTATTGACACAAAAAACAGGGGTAACTTAAGGAATCTACTTGTAGTCCATGGTGCACTTCCCAATGCAGAAGTGATAAACCAGGGCACTTGACATTTTTTAAATTCTTGCCGAATCGCAGTGAACAGTGCGGGCCAAAGCTGATATCTCGGGCCCAGTAGCAAAAAGGAGTACACATGCTCTACCTTAACATCACTTGGTTTAATAGTGCTAACAAAATAATCATGATTCAGGGCTATTGAGTCATAAAACTAAATCCTGTTCTGAAATGCTAACCTTGTAGTACATGTACAGTATTCTATGTTTAAACCACTAAACTCATGATATATCTGTAAGAGTAACTAGCTAAACATGACCAACTGTACTATCTCAGCTAACACTAATTCACACCATAAATATTGTATGTTCGTTACATGTGCCTCCACTGACAACAGCAGCTTCCAGCAATGAATTTCCTTATGGTAGTTCAGTCAACCCCAACATAGGAGAAATTAGATTGCATAATAGTAATCAATATATATTCACATACCACCAGCTCACTGTAGCACAGTTTATTCTTTTTCAAATGGGACACCAATGGCTCATCGCAACCGAAACTTGGGTCGTACCATTATAACCCCAGGTCTAGTCTCATCGAAACTATACCTGCAGAGAGTATACTAGTTATCAAATACCAGGACATTTTGTTCCACTGTACTATCTTGATTCAAAACTTCCTCTGCCAAAAGTATAATAGGAAAGAAGGAAATCTCACCCTTTCTCACTGAGAAAGTTTCTGACAGCTGATGGGAGTGCAGCTGATCCCCGGCTATGATTACCCTTTCCTGCGAGAGATGCAAATATATGACTGTATCAGATCAGATTCCTTACTCTAACCTACACACAGAAAAGAAGTGAGTGCCAATATCTAAAGTTTGCAGAGGTTTCTAAGTTGTTTTCACCACCAAGTGCATGCAACATTTCTATCAATATCAGCCTTATTCGCTTATTCCAAAGGATTCTTTTTTTTTCTGGCACATACCTGTTATAACTTGTAACAATGTAATCCTCTGCCTAGAAGTTGGGTGCCGTCTCCCGAACTTCTCCATCTCAAGCTGACCAGATGATTGTGCAGATGCAGCAACTGACACGCTGGATTCCTTTACCATTACTTGCTGTGCTTCTAAACAGTGCGGTGATAGTAGGGTTTCAACACTCATTAAATGTTCATGCAATGCTTTAACTGCTTCTGCTGCATGAAGACCATGTAAATCTAATGTCCATGGATCATTTTTACAATTCCTCAAATCCAGAATTTCTTTGGCTGCCTTAGCATTGAGCCCTTTAGCAGCAGCCCATTCTTGTTGAGCTTTAACTGAGAAATGGTGAGCGGCTGCATGGTCACCCTTATGTATGCATCATTAGCAGACTTTGAATGACGAGATGCTGATCTGATCATATGAGATGGAACAATTAAATAAAAAGGCAAGAAAAGATTATTGAGAATTCCTGTTTGGGAGTGGGATCTTTTCATTTTCCAAGTAATAACTTTGGTATATTTGCACAGGCAGGCATTTTATTCTACAACATGAAGAATTCAACATTAATGCATTTGAATAAGTCAATTAACATAGTGGGAATCATTCGGGTTTACACGTGCTAATAGAAAACGAAAGTTCAGAAAGAGCATTTTCTTGGGCATCTCATTTTGATGGCACTGAGTCAGTACTTTATTCTACTAAGCTAAACAAATCATTACTTATCACCTTCAACCACTAACCAAAACACACAACAGAACCAGGCAGAAAATGGAAAAAGGGTTTAACCATGTCATGTCATCGGCTGACAAGCATTAGACAATAGTTGCTTTCAGATGGAAATGGTTCGACTGGATCAGAACTTGAAAACAACGAAAATATAACAAGCAAAGGACATAAGAAACTAAAACAGTCTGATGCAATATGTTTCTAGAAACAGAACATAGCTATGAGACAATGGTCTGAATCATTACTTATATGCTGCACAAAAAGTGACCATAATCAAGAAACATAGTACTACCTCGTCATCCTTATTGCATCTTTCCGGTATATCAGATAGACATCATCCTCTCCCCACTCAGGCTCGGGTTCAACGGGTAAAGACTTGATGATATCCAGTAACTGTAATGAAGATCCCCATCCATGGATTGTCTGTGATTTCCAGCTGCAGAGTCAAAATTATTGCAGCTTGACTCAACTCTTCCTTCTTGTCAACTTGATGATTATCAGTAATGACCATTGCTTCTAGTAAAGACAAAGCCTCATCGACATTGTCGTTTACACCAGCCAAAACATCCTGAATCAAGCTTTCATCTGCCCAGGGGTGGCGATCTTTAAGCTTTCCATAAGCTAACTTAGCTGTGGCAGCGTTCTCAGCTGTAGAAGTGGTGGCTGGAGAGTTGCTACTCTTGACATCTTTCAAGGAAGGAAAAGCAATTGAAGGGGCAAGCACGGATGAAAAGGGTTTAACTAAAAGGGATTCGTTTTTCTAGGTGCAGCTAGGGCTGATAAGGAAGGATAAGGATTGGAATCATGATTGTCGGCAGCACCTTGCTGCTTCCTTCTTTGATTAAGGTCAAAATCAGTCCAACCGGAGATGCTACGAGCCTTAGCTCTGTGGCCAGCACCACCACTGCTCATCTTATTTCTCTTTCAGTAGAAATCCGTTATCCAATTTGGAACAATTTAGGGAAAACGGAAAGGGAACAACTGCAATATTGCATAAATAGAAGAGTTTCGCGGATTGCTGCAGTAAAAAGAAGAATCTTTTCTATCACAACAAACAATAAGGATTTTGAATTACCTATTAGGGATCGGTGAGAGGAGATTGACGTATCCTGAGCGAAAGGGGTGAATTGAAGGTAAATAATTGGAGGTGGAGGATGATGGAAGAGCAACAACAGATGTATAGAAGGAAGCGGCGGCGGAAGAGGAGCGAGAGTTGAAATCCATAAATCCGATGAAAATCTACAGATTGAGCAGAAAAGTCAGCCGGCGGATAGAGAGATCCTCCTTTTGCTTCTTCCTCTTTTGTTGAATGGTTGCAGTTAACCAGAAAATTGATGATACGTCAGCCCACGCATATTAATTGTTTTAATTTTTTTTTTAAAAATAATTCAACTTAATCAAGATTTTTTAAAAGAAAATACTCACTTCGTCTCAGCTAAATTTGCGTCCAAACTTTTGGGCATAAATATAGAAGAAATAGTGTTGAGCGGATTCAATAAAAATAAAATAAAATAAAATAAATAAATAAAATACTCAAGGAAAGATAATAAAAAGTAAATAATATAAGACTGATTTAATATTTTATTTTTATTAAAAAATAAAATAACTCAACTTTATTGAGATATTCTAAAAAGAAATATTCGCTTTCTATCCCAATAAATATGAAATATTTATTTTTTGGCAGATTTTATAAAATGTTGTTTTAGAGTTAAAGAAGAGAGACAGTATTGATAAAGTTATTTCTATTTTGGAAATGATTCATTTTTAATAGACAACTCAAAAGTATTGATAGAGTTATTTCATTTGTGGAAATGAAATATTTATTTTTTGATATAAAATTTGATGTAATGTTATTTTGTGAGTGATAAAGAGGGGTAAACGAGAGAGATGAAAAAATAGAAATGATGTTATGTATCATTTTAAAAAACGTTCATTTTTAATAGACAATCCAAAAAATGAAAAATATTTCATTTTTATTAGACTGAAACAATACTTGCTATACACGCAATCAATTTTATTGCAGATAAGTGATAACAATTTTCCTTTCGTACTATCATTTTATTTTAAAAGAGTCATTTCATATTTAATGTGGACATAAGTTTTAAAAGATATAAAAAAAGGTGGATTGAAAGTCAGCGGACTATGAATTTTAATTATATTACTTCCTCATTCCTTAGTAATTGAGGCATTTTTTTTTCCCAGAGTTTAAGAATTATTTGTTAAGTAGATAGTGAATAAAGTAAAAGAGATAACGATAGAATAAAATAAAAAATTAATTTACTTTTTTGCTAAAAATATAAATGAATCAACTTCCCAAAATAGTAAAATGACATTATTAATATAGAATGGATGGAGTAGTTTCTAATAAAATATAAATGAAATAAGTTCGTGGATGACATAAGTTGATGGATTGTGAGTCTACTTACATTTATGATAGAAATGAAATATGATTCATTATGAAATGGAATGAAATGACAAAATGTGATCTTGTTATGAGATAGAAATAGTATATAACTCTAATTTTCAGCAGAGAAACAAATAAAAAATTGTATGAGAATTTATTGAAAAAAGATAAAATATAGGAATCTCTTAGATATGTTTTGTAAGTGAACACTCCTTAGAAATAAAGGACTAGATATGTTCTGTAAGTGAACACTCCTTAGAAATAAAGGACTAAAATTTTGAGATATTCGGAAGCACTTGTTAATGCCGTCACTTTACCGATTTGGATTTGCACTTGTTAATACCGATTTGGATTTTAAACCCTTTAATCTTGTGGTTAAGGTCAATACTTATACTCGAGTTTATGAGCATGCGCAGTGGTGCATTTTCGGGAAGCAGGATGCACACCCAACCCTTATAACTTATACACTTACTATAAATAAATTCAAAATTTAAAATAAATAATCCACACGTATTGTAAATAAAACACACATATTATATAATTTCAAAAATCAATATTTATCAACTACATATTTCAAAACATTCTCGAAAGAGTGGGACCTCTCTACTCTATATACTATCATTTATCTATATGCAAAAAGATGAGGAGAGAAGATTGCCAAAATGCGTCACGCCGACCCTTATAATAAGCTGCTAACTCACATCAACCCATGCATCATTGATATCTTATTCCCGAAAAATATTAGTAGTTTATATGAGCCACAACTCGGTGTATATAAATCTTACCTTTAATTCACAGCCCAAACAATCAATTATATTCTTTAACCAATATATATAACAATTATCAACAAATATTAAAATTAATTCCATATACATATGCATATCCACTCTATTTAGTTTATTATTCTGAGCTCAAGCCTAGTATCTCGTCAGGGTTTATTGTATCGACCCAAAGGTCCCTTTTAATTATTTGACCTTTCCACGAAGGCCCTTTTGATTTGGCCTTTCCCGAAGGCCCCTCTTTGCACATTTTCTTTGACCGGGTCCATTATTGAATATGCGTAGAACCCAGGCAGAACCATCACTCCTCTTTAATTAATGATGCAAATATTCTAGTGCTATATAAAAATATATCCATAGCACCACTCACATATTCAATATTCCACCATCAATATCAAATAACACATAACTATTTTAGGCTCACATCATATAATTCAAATATTCATCAATTTAACACATAGCAATCAATCACATAAAATATGTAAAATTAAAAGTGTGATTTATACACACTGATTAAGATAGGTAAACTACTCAAAGCTCGATTCCTTCTCTTCGTTTATCAGTCTCATATATATAGTTGTTGCTTCAAAAGTCTAAATATTTTACTCCGTACCTTCCTCAAATTCCCCTCTTTTATTCTCATGAAAAAAAATAACAATATATATCTCTACAGTCCTAAAACATGTCAAGCTGCAAAACTAGGTGACTCACTTATTATTTGTTATATTTTTATAAGGAAAACACGTATAAGTGAGAAACTAAAAACGTGTAATTTTGTAAACACTTGAGCTGCAAACTAATGCATGAAAATACTCATTTTCTATGCCACGTACGTATGCATATTTGTTTAATATTATAACCTTAGTCTATCCCAAACAAAATATATAAATGTGTAAAGTACGTACATAATAGTAGTACTATATTATCTCGTGCACATATACACACATTACTACACGTACACATGCATACAAATTTAATTTAGCTATCAAAAATTCACGTACAAATACACACTTATACATATAACATATAATTATCCAAATAACACTAAAAAAATATGCAATGATAAATAAATCAATAAAATATTTAAATAGGCAAAATGATGCATGTTTTGGGTCATGGATGTCACAGGAAGTGTCACGGCATGGGAAGAGACATGTTCGATCGCTGCGCTCTTCACGGCATGGGAAGAACATGCTGTCGTTGCGCTCTTGCCGACATGCGGACGTGCTCTGCGACGAGCGATGACGTGGCATTTTCTAGTTGAACGGCAATGCACTGGATTTTCTTTTATTTTTTGAAAAAAAAGTTCGGAAACTCTAAAATTTCAGATTTAAATATAAAAAATTTCCCACTTCCTAATAAAATATATCCAGTGTTTTCGCTTTTAATTTATTTTTTCATTATTTTTACCCCAAAATTCACATTTTCATCTACAAATACCTCCACTCAATCCAAAAAATCACACTACACCAAACAACTCTCTTTAAATTTCCACGGATATAATTTTTTATTTTTAGGATTTTAGTTATGTAATTTTTTTTTTTAATAATTTATAATAGTGTTTCGAGCATTTTGAATGCATTTCAATATTATGAAAATATTTTTCGTAATTAAAATATTTAAATTGAATAATAAAATAATGGATCCATGAATAGTATAAGAGCATGCATTTGGAAGAGCACGGATGTGGGTGTTGTGTTCTTACGGAAGAATAGGGAATTAAAAATGAATAAATGTATGTTTAGGTCTACATCCGCATTCTTGCGCAAGAGTATGAACGTGGAATAATATCAAAGTTCTAAATCTAGGAGACAGAAAATAGTCCAACTTTGAAAATTTTGAAGAGCTAGGAACACTATTTGTCTCATTATTTTATTTTCATGTTTATATTCAAATGTATATGTAGTATACATCTAATGCATATTTATTGTTCATGCAATATACTACATGTATTATGATCTGATTATCCTCCATATTTAAAGAGTCGCTATTAAGTTTGATCCTGACTTTTTAGTTTAAATCAATTCTCTGTGTATAACATGATTATATATTCATTAATTAATTAAGTTTGTTGACCTGTCTTAATATAATTACTTTTTTTTTTAAAAGAGTGTTAAGATTTCTAATGACCTTTATTTATTGTATTACTATTAATTCCAGTTAGCTAGATTTCTATACAATAAAACTTTGAATAGAATATTTCATGGGGACAACATCAGCTCTTGCAAACCATGATGCGATTCTATTACTTAACGATACTAGTCATACTTGAATATTGACCATTGTTATCGAAATGTTATGGTATTGGATAATAAAAAAGCGCACATATTGACAAGTCAAAGTAATATATTACCAACATACTCAATGTTCTTGACGTGAAATCATTCGAGTTGTTAAGGCGTTTATTTCTAACAATAGGTCATGGTCACAAGGGGTAGTGTGACTTGCATAGATTTAGAAATGAATACTTCTTGAGATCTTTAATTTAGTTTACATGGCAACACGTAAATATAGTCTATCGATCAATCTATAATATAGAAGGACTATTTATTCTATTATCAATTACTCCTATTTTTCTATGAATTGAATCAACATGATAACTGACAAATCATCTGATAAATAAATTTATTCTCACAAATGCATAAAACTAAGTTTTACAATACAAAACAGTACTATAAAATACTCCCTCAGTCCGCTTTGAGTCCATTGATTTTTCTTTCGTTTTGTAAAAAATTTAAAAAATAGTTAAAGTGGAGAAATAATAAAGTAAAAAAGAGAATAATGTAGATAAGACTCTTCTCATATTATCTCTTTTTTACTTATTATTTCTCCACTTTAAATATTTATTATCATTTCTAAAACGAGTGTAGAAAGTAATGAGCTATAAAGCCGGAAAGATATATTTCAATATAAACTTTAACATTATGTCCTTTAAGACGATTTTGATATGAACTCCAGCATTATATCCTTCTATATAAATATGATTTTCAATATAAACTTTAATGTTACGTCCTTCAATACGATTTTAATATGAACTCTAACATTATATCCTTAAATTATGTTCTCCTCCAAGCCATATTTCATACTATAACCTCTCAAATAATTGGTAAATGTGACAAGCATGACCTCAGGGACTAAGAGTCTAAGGGGCTTGGTATGATGAAATGGAATGTGATTTCTACTTCCATTCTATTCATTTGTTTGGTGTGATGGAATGAATGAGTGAATGTCATTCCATTCCACCTCATTCCATTCCATCATACCAAGCATGCCCTAAGATAATAGTACGAGCTAGTGTGCTAATTAACCTATACTCCTTCCGTTTATAAATAGGAGTCTCGTTTCTTCGATATGAATTTTAAGAAATATTAAAAAAAGTGGATAGAAGAAAGTTAGTGGAATATGAGTTTCACTTGTATATATTAGTTTTAAATGATATGTGAGTGAAATGAGTTAGTTCAATCGGGATCTCTTACCATTTATATTAATTATGAGCAGGACTTCATTAGCAACAGACAAAATGAAAAAATACTTGCTATATATTAATTTTAAATGATATGTGAGTGAAATGAATTAGTTGATGCGAGATCTGCTTTACCATTTATATTAATTATGAACAGGACTCTATTGCAAACAAAAAATGGAAAAATAGGACTTATTGCGAGATGGAGTTGTGAATTTAACTCAAATTCCATTTTCTATATTTTATATTTTCAACAACTATCAACATCAGAGTCAATAAGAGTTACCGAGAAAAGTCTTCAACAATTTTATATTAGCTATAGGAAAATATATTAACCAACAAACAGAAAACTCAAAATCAATAAAAAATTCATACTCCGTCTGTCCTAAACTATTATCCAAGTTTGGACTCGATGCAGTTTTAAGAAATGTGAAGAAAATGGATGGGAAAAATTAATTAAATGTAGGTCCCACATTTATATATTTATTTTTATAATAAATGTGAGTGTAATGAGTTAATGAAATGTGAGCTCTTCCGTCCGCACAATGCGGCAGAATCTATAACCCGACCTGGGCTTAATATACTACCTGAACATTTGAAGGATGTTGTATTGTACAAAAACAAACAACATGAACTAGAAAACAAGAGAAGAGTGTCTCAAACCAAACCATATGCAGCAAGTATAATTTGGCTTCTAAAACTACCGACTTACAGCATTGAGTTCGCTATCTATAAATCCCCTCAGAAGAGGAACGCATGCTGTGTTCAGCACATCCAACACACATCTATCTTTGGGAAAGAAAATGTGCCACGAGCAAGATTGTATTCTTTGCCACCAATCCAGGCACCAGTTTGCGACCAAGCTATCTCATCCCACTCCAGATTATCCTCCAAAACCTGGCCAGACCAAATACAAATTTGCAACATAAATAATAGCTTATGTTGTGGACATTTCATATCATAACCAACAATACTCTGCATAATTTTCTGAGGAAAAGGACGCCTACAGCGACAAAGCGGCACAAGAAGATTACCTCTACATGTTCAAGAGGCAACGGAATTCCAATACTCTGCATACTTTTCTGAGGAAGAGGACGCCTACAGCGAGACCATCGGAATATGTCTACCACAGTGCTTTCACCATCCACACCACTCCGTTCACCATTAACGGAATCGCATTGTTAGTTTGAGGTTTTCCAGTTTCAGATCCATGTGCATGAGATGCTGTTGCAGCTTTTACTACTTTTCTCCATTAAAGCAAAGTTCATACCTAAAAATAGCTCCATTAAATAAGATGAGATAGTGATGGTGGATAACACTGTTGTTCATCTTGAAAAACAATCAACTCATCCCTCACAACTTATAAACTGAAAAGAACATGACAGCCGTGTCAGATATACTATCACAATATTTATATATGTGCTGTCCACCCCAAGAGTCATTTCTATGATCATGCAGCATATGAATGGAAAAAAGACTTGACAAGTAATATAATAAAATCTTGTTGGTAGGAAATCAAACTAGAAGGTAGAAAATCTAATGACATTTAATTTATTTTAACCCAAATCATGTACCTGCGAGAATGAGTCTCTACATATAGCACTTCTCCCTTCTTTAGGCGTGCAGATGTAAGGGGGACTTTTTCAGACCCTTGTCAGCAACAGCACAAATGCTGTATTTCAACCTAAATATACCAGAAAGCAACAATAAGGGGAAAAGTCATGGTATAAATAAAAAGTAGTACAACAATCATTATACTTTTTTTAGCCTATTAGATATTTCCCCGGAATACTTATGACACAATTGTTACCAGAACAAACAATCTTAAAAAGAATGTGTATATAATTTGACAGTGTTAACTTTAATTTAATTTTCCCAAGTATAATAATTTGGAACAATGAAACAAATCCAGCCATTGACAAGTACAATCTAATCAAACAAGGCTAATAATGGTGATCATAGAAAACTTGATACACAAAGCCCTAAAAGAGTTCAAATAGTACTGCTAAAAAGCACAAACATACCAAGGCTCCATGCAGAGGTTGAACTGAATTGTTACTTCACGCACAAACCTTTGCTGGGTAATTTCTGGAAAAAAGGTGGACATTTATTTATTCTAATTTTATGTTTATTTTGGGGGCTGGGGTTTTTTTTAATTAAGCTACTCCAAGGACATAGAAAGTAAGGCATTCCTTAACAAAAAAAACAAAGTGTGTGCTTAGATACGACATCATGATGAAATTGCAAAGCTCGGCTCAGTAGTCATTGTGGCTCCACTGCAACTGGGCTAAAGTAGGCCCCATAGTTGATGAGTGTGTAAGAAAAGGTTCAAATCAATAACCCCACCTCCTTTCTGATACAGAAGCATACATCAATACATGCAAATAAGTTACAAGTAGGAGTATATAGCAGAGTGAAGAGTGAGAGTGTGGGGAAAAAAGGAAAAAACATGGAAATAAAAAACAACCTTTACAATGCAACACCCTCAACACGATAACTGCACCAATCGCAGCCCCCCATGCAGCGACCGGACATTATTCCTCAGTGTAGAATTAAAACCCTAAATATTTCATGAAATAGATTCAATTAAAACGGGGTAGAACCCTCAGAGATAGAATAGACAAATTCACTATCTTAAATTAAACATGTTAATTTCCTCATGGAAAAAAGATGCTGTTTAGCAAAGCAACAAATCTTCAAGGGAAAAAAAGTACAGACCAATAAGTGCACAAATAGAAAGGTTTGCAATGCTGTAGCTGTGTATTTGTCTTTGAAAATTTACATGTATAGCACACAGAGAGAGATACTATAACATAATGTGTACTGGCTTAACAAGCTTCACTAAATACTAAGTTCTATCCATCCCATTTTTTCCCTAAGGAGCCTCGATGTCTATTAATTTACTTCAGGTATAACAACAGATAGTATTATATTACTTTGATAAAATTTATGTAAATTGGGATAATGGAAGCATTAATAAAGACAGGCATTCACTAGCCACCAGTGCTATAAGCCAGGTAAACTGTGTTATGATCAGGCAATCCATCCATCACAATTCTCCCAAAACCTCAAACATACTTGCTCTCCTCAATGATACTTAATAGTGGGCATCCGCTTCCCCCTTTTTCCCCCTTTAAAGATAATTCTATTGACCCATTGAAAGAAAGTTTTACATTGACATGCTTTCATTTAACTTCGAAAATTAGGCTTAAACAAAAAAACTGTTTCAAGAACTATTTTTTACTGGTTATATATTGCACATACTATCTTGTGGTGGCAGCACTCTGATGTACCCTTCTCCTGAGTAGCAGATGGAGGAGAAGCCGTTGGGCGACAATATCCTATATAAGAACTAAACAAAAGTGCATAATGTTAGTCAAAGTCACATCATGTACCTATGGGCTATGGTTTATACAACATAGGAAGCTGTACCCCAGTAAAAAAAAAGAACAGAAAAAAAAAAGAAAGCTGAAAATATGTCACTGAGCATCCAGCCACCTCAGAAACCCCTGTATAAAATCAGTCCCCCCAAAACTGTCCACCTCTAACCTGCACAGGCAACATTTAGGAGCTCAGAAAATGGAATTTACGTTAGGGTAGGGTGGGAATTTTCCGGGGAAAATTTATTTCATTAGTCAATGCATCATTTGATGAAAAATTTAAGCTACTAACCATTCAGTTTGTCAATCAGAGAAAATTAAAAACTGGGTGCTACCCACAGTTAGGTCCTTCAAAAGAAACCTCCCCAAACTTATTAAAGCTTGTATCTTATGCTTATCCCGTTTTTCATTAGGGAAAATAATTTACTGGTAGGCGATTCAGAAAGAAACAGAAAGCATCTGCTTTTAATTTTGACTACAAAGCTAAAAAAAAAGCAGTTCATTCACAAATAATACAACAGCCAAAATATAAGAAAATCCCTGAAAAAAATGAGTTTTTTAAATTGAACTGGACAAAAGCATAGAAATGAAGGCATAAACATCTCAGGGTTCAAAATTCTAACTAACCTGTAGTAGGAGTTGAAATACAAATGAATTTATAAAGTTCAAACAGCAGTGAGTGGGGCCAATAAGAAGTAAAAGAAATTATATAATCATCTTACCTGGCGATTATGCAGTAACATGTTCTGCTGGTTGCAAATTTCTATAGTAGGGCCATTTTGAGCGCCATCAATGCTTTATCAGCTTGCAATGATTCATATTCCTTCCACAATTTTATGAGTTTTGCATCCTCACCAATTTAAAAAAACATAGGCCCCCAAATTTTACCCGCAAATAAATCATAAATTCCAGATAGGCACTACGATGCAACAGGAAATTTCATAGAAAATCATAAAAATGCAACATGGGATATTCAAATTTCAATAGCATATGTGTTTGAAACAGCATGAGAAAAAAAAAATATCCAGAGGAAACTTGTGCTATTTGAGGTGCCACCTCCGACTATTCAAGATACAATGAAATTACTGCTTTTAGAATCCAAGGAAAGCCAAATTCAACGAAATTAAACTACTGCTGAATGGGATCAGCTTAT
>NW_025951617.1:0-15765 GCF_023119035.1 Salvia hispanica
TAACAACTTAAGATTAGTTCTCACGAAAGCACATAAACACTTAGAAATTAAAAGCTATAACTAAATCAACTTTCTTAAATAAACAAATTCAAACCAAAGAGACATGCAAAAAGAAACTTCATAACAAATTGTTGGATCGAAATGAAATACTTCAAAAGGCAACAAGGAGTAATGTTTGCAACAGACCCAACAAGGAAAGCAAGTAAACTTTAAACTAGGAAAGCGATTAAGGATTGTTTGCCACTTGGGCGGTGAACCGCTACGCTACTACGACAAACTAACAAAACGGTGAAATGACGACTTCTCGGTTGACTTCTAGACGTCGTGACCATAGCCGGGCGGGAACAAGAAGAACTGGACAATGCAAGGAACTGATCTTCTAGAGAAAATTCTACTAAGTGTGGTGGTTGGACTTTCAAACTTCGAACTCTTTTTCTCTCCAAGTGGCTTCATTTATGGGAGCTTTTATTTTTAGGGTAGATTTCCCTTGCAATTTTTTTTACCTTGTTTATGATCATCCCGCCTATCCTTCTTCTCCATCTCAACCCTTTTTCTCCGGCATGCACCCTGTCGTTGCACCCTTCTGCGCTCTTTTCACGGCATCCGAATGTCTCCTCGATTTGGATCCCTTTATCCTGCACACTTAGCAAGTGTTTGCAGATAATGCATGCAATTCATGACATCGACCGAAACAGGCTTAGAATCGACTTATCAAAGGGGACTCGCCCTAGTAACTCCCCAATCATTATTTGGATATGTGGGTGTTTAGAATAAACTAAAGTAAGTGAACTCTTCCCGGAATTTCCTTGTGTCATCTATTTTCTCCAACAAGTCAATCTCGCTTTTGTTTACTTGTTCATTTAAACGCTTTATTTATTTATTTTAGTAGAAAGTACACTCAAAACCTCATTTGTCCAAATAGTGTATGATGTTAAGTATTTGATAGTTGGTTTGTAAATTTATTCTATGTGTTCGATACATGTGCTTGCCTTTAGTCATACTAAATCTACTCGAATACTTGCAAACATTTTTTAATGCTAATAAATTGTGCATCAATAGAGCAACATATTTCAATCGCTTCTTAGATTGATCAAATCAACATATGTTTTTATGAATTTTATATGTAGATAGCTAACAGAACATAGAATATGCATCCAAATATTACATCAATCCAACAACAATTAATCAATACAACACAAATTAAAAAAAAAGGGAAAATTGAGTCACCACTTACAGAACCCAATGTTTCGTCCAAATAATGTGAATCTTTATAAGGAGATCCATGAATTTCTTATCCAAGACTTTTTCAAATGCGATCTAACTCAATTAACACAAAAAGATAGAATCTACCCAAAAAAAAAAACTAGATCAAAGGAATTGGATGGAAGGAAATGATTGGAAAAGATGTAAGAGGTAAAACTCGTTTTGGGACAGATCTAACTCAATTAACAAAAAAGAATAGGATCTAGAAAAAAAAACTAGATCAAAGGAATTGGATGGAAGGAAATGATTGAAAAAGATGTAAAGGGGTAAACTGTTTTTAGAACCATGGATCTTCACCTAAAAAAAGATGTCAATCCAAGATAAATTTCAAGAAAACAAAATCCTACATAGGCTCCACAACAATAGCTACACTTAAGATATGTTGCATACTTTTGCCTCAAATGGTTAGTTTATATAAGCAACCATTTAACGATAGAATTTATATACTCCCTCCGTCCCATTTTAGGAGTCCCGGTTTACCATTTTTTGATATCTCACTTTAGGAGTCCCAGCTTGAATATTCCATTAATGGTATTGGCCCACATTCCACTAACCTTTTTCACTCACATTTTATTACAAAACTAATATAAAAGTAGGACTCACATTCCATTATCTTTTTTCACCAACTTTACTTTACAGCTTCTTAAAACTCGTGCAAACTCAACTGACTCCTAAAATGGGACGGAGAGTAGTATATATTTTCTAAAGAATAAAGCATACATCAAGGATTTTAATTTCAATATAAATCTCATTACAAATGAGGATAAAAGGCCCAAATTGGCCTTAAAAAAGGCGTAAATCCCGATCCAGTTTAAATTACTTGGTTGGGTGGTTTGGTGAGCCAAACTTCACCCGAGTGTTTACCTCGTCTTCTTAGAGCCCTCACCCAATCGGGTGACGGTAGTTACATGTGTGGGTAACCACCCGGTGAGGTTACTTTTGGAGCTCCTCAAGCAACCCACTAAGGTGATGACTCTCTTGGTCTATCCTCAATGCCCATCTTCGCCTCGATCTTATGCATTATCCACGCATTACTTTTGCGTGCACCTTTGGACTTGCTCATGGAACCCAATCGATCCATGATCCGGGAAGTTGGTTCGAGGCTCGATGTCGAACCACCATGTTCACATCACTTCATCTCTTCATTTCTTAACCTCTTTTTATCTTTTTTTTCCAAACAAAACTTGACAATTACGTTAAAATACCAAAATATAGAATATATGCAACAGTGAACATAATTCACATGTTATACAATCAAAACATATCAAGTTTCGGCCCTAAAAATATGTAAATTTTGTGTTTATCCAATTCCCTCAACAAGTGATCGTTGCACAGGAACGTAAAACAAACAAGATCTTAATACTCTCCCTATCTCGGCCTAAGTGAGACGTTTTCTATTTTGGCACAAGAATATAGGTGTGGGTTATTAAAGAGAAATCTCAGTTTTGGTCTTAAATATATGACTAAAATTGACATTTACTCTAAATTAAATAATTAATTGTAAAGTAAAAGAGATGGTAAAATAAGAAAGAAAAAATAGAGAAGAGGGGAAGAGCAGTTAAAGTAGTGTTAATGGATATAGGGATCCACATTATTATTAAGTGTTTATTGGTTGTATAAGTTGTACTACTTTCAGATCCGATATTAGGAGTCTCATTTCTTGATGACAAAGGTTTTAAGAAATATGAAGAAAAGTAGATGGAAAAAATTTAGTAGAATATGATTCCCACATGCATATATTAATTTTTTTAAAAAATATGGGTGGAATGAGTTAGTGGAATGTGAAACCTTATTATCTTTTATAGTAAAATGAACTGGGACTCTTTTCACGGACAACATAAAATGGAAAAACGGACTTTTATTCCATGGACGGTGGGAGTAAATAACTTGATGTATAGGGGTACATCTCATAAATGGAAATGTCCATATTTTTATGGACGGAGAAAGTATTAAAAAAGAAAAAATATTAACCGTAATCAATACTAGCATTAATATTGATGTCAAAAAACCAATTGGAGGCAATAATAATGTCACTTTATAACAAATTTCTTGATGAGATTCTATTTTTATAGAGTTCAACTATAATATTCCAAAACTAAAAATTCTAGGAAATTAATTTTGAAAAGTAAAACATTAACATACAAATTATAAAATTCATAAAATCAGAACAGTAAACTCAGTTATTATTTGTATATCATATATCAAAATTTTAGTTTATTTCATGATATAGTAAATTAAGGTAAGAACTCTAATATTTTATAAAACAAAAGTAAAATATTAAATATATAACTTTAAAATATTAAATAGATAAATTAGAAAAAAGTAATAATTATTTTTATGGAGGTTCGACTATAAAAAGATTAAGACTATTAGAGATATTTATATTTTGAAAAGTAACGAGTTAAATAAAAAATATGAAAACTTTAAAATCAAAATCTTTAACCCACTTGATATACTGATATTCATATAGTATCATATATCATTAAATTTTTTATGCAGTGAATTAAGTTAGGAATTTTAATATTTTATAAAATAAAAGAGAAATTATTAAATATCTAGCTTTAAAATATTCATAGATGGTCTAGAAACAATTAATTGTTTTTTATCTAGGTTAGACTATAACGTTCCGAAATGAAGAATTTAAAGAAATAAAATTTGAAAATAAAATTAAAATAAAAAAAATGAAATTCTTAAGTCAAAATCATAAACTTAATTACTATCAATATATTAAATTTAGTTTGTTTCGTGATATGGTGAATTGAGCTAAGAATTCTATTATTAAAGCAAAAGATATTTTTTTAAAAATATTGCTTTATATACATAGTATTAAATAGATAAGTTAAAAAAAATATATGATTATTCTTTTATGGAGGTACGAGTAACGATTGTAGTGTTCCAAAAGTAAAATTTTAAAAAGTAAAGAATTATAACTCAAATCATGAAATTCTTAAAATCAAAGCCTTAATATCAAATATTATTAGTACATCGTATATCAAGTTTAATATGTCTCATGATATAGTGAATAATGCTAAGAATTCTAATATTCTATAAAGAAAGAGATAAAACATTAAATGCGTAGCTTTAAAATATAAAATAGATAAATTAGAAACATGTTATTTTTTAATCTATATTTGACTGTACCATTTCTAAAATAAAAAATTTAAAAAGAATTAAATTTTGTAAATAAAGAAATTAAATAAAAATCATAAACTCAACTATTATTAATATGGAGTAACATATAGTATAAATTTTAATTTATTGCATAAAAAAATGGATTGAGCTAAGAATTAAATATATAGTCTTAAAATATTAATTAGATAGTTAACAACGGTGATTTTTTTTAGTATTATTTCAATAATTTGTAAAACTAATTTTTTCTAAAATAAAGAATTAAAATCAAAATTATAAATTTAAAAGTCTAATCATAAACACAATAAGTATTAATATACAAATATTAAATTTTAGTTGTTGTATATAATAGTAAGTGACTACAACTCTAATATTTTAAAAGAAAGAAAAATATATTGACTTTATAGCATATAATATTAAGCAAACATTTTGATAGAATTTTTTTTTGGGTCTAGGTTTGTTAGTTAAAATAGATAAAATAAGAGAGAGAAATAAAAAAAAATTTGTGAAAAAATTTCCATAAAAAAAAAATGATAATATCAATTTTAGTTGACGGACCAAAATAAATGAAATAGAAAGTTTTAAAATTTTTATTTTTTTAAAAATTAATAAAGTGTTTAATATATTAAAATTATTTGTTTTAATATTTTTCCCTTGCCCCAAAAAAAAATTTCCGGGCACATGAGTTTATGCCACTTTATTTTGTATGTGAAGTGAAGGGGTAAAGTAATAGAAAGAGAACAAAGGAGAAAAAAAAGTATTCTCATTTTTAGAATGAGTCATTTTTAAAACCCAAAAAAAAAGCATATCTTTGATGGCCGGGGAAAACATTTTTAATAAAAAAATTGATAAAAAATGATAAACATTTTCTTTTTTCTTTTTTTATTTTTGATTTTGCAAATTATAAGAAAAATTTTGAACTTAATATATGGTCAAAAATAAAAAAATTTTGGGTCCATTTACTTCTATATATATTTTCCATAATCAAGTTAAGATCTCAAAATAAAAATTAGAATAAAAAATATATACAAAATATAATTTAATTTAAATTAAATATGAACTGAAATTATTTTTCATTTTCCTTTCTTCTACACAGCTATTTATAAATTTAAAATCATGATCACTAGTAAACATTGCCATATACCTTTAGGAAATATGATGCTCAATCAAGCATATTTGGGCCCAGAGTATGTGTACCCCCCCATTCCAAGGAAGATAACCCCCTTTCTCAAATTGTTTTATTTTGTGTTAAAAGGAGATAAAGTAAAGAGATGAAATAAAATGGATAGATGTGTTTTATTTTGAATGATATCTTAATGGATAAACAAAAAAAGTATACTTTTGAAAATAGAATCTTTTTTGAAATTTCAGTCAACGGTCATAAGAGGGCGACAACATAATCCAAAAATTTGTCACACCTTATTGATTACGGGAAAGGGATTTTTAGACTATACATTATACTGTGATTCTATACTTGTTTTAGAATTTTCGTCAACGGTCATAAGCTGTGGACTACAACAAATTTAATAATTTAGAACCTAATTAAAATGATAAAAAAATATTACTCCCTGCATTAAAGATGATGTATGAATTACATATGATTTTTGACTTGATGAAAAATATTATTTCCATTAAAGATGATGTAGAATTAATGTTTTCCCATCATGTTTAGCATTGTTCATTGAGATTTATATATTTAATTTTATTTTATTATATTAAAAAAATATTATTTAAAATTTTAATTTCACAAAATTCATTAATCAAAGCTCGATTTTTTATTTTATTAATTTATTTGAATTTATAAAAAAAACAGCAAATCGAGCTTTGACTATTATAAATTTTATGAAATTAAAATTTTCAATAACATTTTTTTAATATATTAGAATCAAAAATAAATACTGAGTCAAACGAGTGATGCTCACAAGATATGTAGCATATCATTCCTTTAATTTAATAACTAATTAGTATTGAATTTGATATAAACTACTTAGTTTAATAAAAAAATTATGAAATTAATTTTATACTCCACGTTACATTGTAAAATATGAGTGAATTATTGGAAAATATGGGACTCTCGGCTGTCAAATAAGAACAGAAAAAGCCGTCCAACGGCGATCAGGATATTTTATATTTTAATGAGAAAATCTATAAATAGTATCGGAAATAAGAATAAAAAAACTCTCCAATGAAAATCAGGATCTTTTTCTTATTTTAAACCGAGGAAAACTATAAATTTAGTATTCATATTTTTCTATTTGCATATTTATGGTTTTCATACTTTAATATTTTATTAACATGTCTCTAAATTTTAATATAATAGTGTGATTTTTTCTCTATATATTTCATGATGATTTATTTTTTCGTAAATTTTTTCCTTAAAATCTATTTCGGTCCATTATAATTTAAACATAATGACCATATTCTCAAAGTACATTACATGGAATTAATAAAATGAATGTGTTACCTCTCGTATGAACTTAAATGATAACAATAACATCCATGTTTTCAAATTTTGAAACTTCTAAAGCAAATCTAATTTATCTATTTTTTGAATAACAATAACATCCAGAGGTCACTTTTAGCCATTTTAAAGTTAATTTCAAAAATTCAGAATCATAAGAAGATTATTTTTAAATGTCAAGTCCATTATCCTATTCGTATCCAGCTGGCAGGAAATTAATAATGGGGCCAAATTTATGAATGATAATTTTTCAATTTTTTTGTGTTAATATTATTCGAGCCGATGAGTCATAGCCGCATTGCAATAGGATAGATTGTTGAAAGGAACACATAAATAGTGAAAATAATTAAAAGACTATAGAAACTATAAACACATGTAGTGCAAATAAAGTCAATGTGAATTTATTTATTTTCTTTAAATTGTGAAGATAATAAATATTAGTGTTTGAAATTCATTACATAAAATTACTATTTGCTAGAAAATAAACAAAATTTATAAATGAAAATTAAAGATGGTAGTATTATAGTAGTATTTACATATTTATAGGAGAATAAAATAATTTTTTTCACATATATATAGATTAAAATTTCAAAATGAAAAAAAAAGATTGCTCCCTATATGTTATTTTATATATGTATGAAGTTAAAGAATTTTAGTACTACTTAGAAATATGTATAATTTTAAATTTAGAAATGAAAGGAATAAATATAAATTTATGGAGTTATATAACATATTAGGGGATCAACTATTAAACATAAAAGAGGAATGAGTACAAAAGAAAAGCAGCATAAAACTGCCCCTCAAGAGGATCGAACACTAGTAATTCAGGTGGTAGACACACACAGAAACCAACTAAGCTGTAGCCATGTTTTATTAATATTGTATACATATATTATATAGGGGTTAAGTCAAAATGGGTGAGGGGCCCAAGGGCCCCCTGGGCCCAGCGTGGCTCCGCCCCTGTCTGTATCTTTGTCTATGCATTAATCTTTGTCTATGCATTAATTAAAGATAACGTATGAATTTTATTGTCAATAATTGACTTAAACCCTGTCAAATAAGAATTAAAAAACCGGCCAATGGAGATTAGACCTTTTTCATATTTGAAACATATTGATTTTGGTATATTGCTTTCAAGGGATTTATGGTTAGAAAAATATGACATTTAATAAATAGAGTAGCCTAGTCTGTCCTTTGACTAATTTTATGACATTTGGTTTTTATATTAGTATCCGACTCAATTATAATCTTAAATGTCTCAATTATTGAAACTTTAAGACCAAAAAATTTTATCATACCTTTAGACTTGTATAACAACGTCCAAATGTTTCATAAGAAACTTAACACATTCATAATGTTTTTATAGACAGTGATTTAGTAAAGTCGATGCTAAATTTTTAAACATATTACTAAATATTTAATTCTATATATAATGTCTGTACATTTTATAAAAGATGCTAAGTAAAATTGTAATAAAGAAAGATTTAATAAATATTCAATCTCAAATTCAAACAAATCTTAAAGGAAATTGATTCACATTTTCAAAACAGTACCTTACTATCCATTTTCAAAATCAATAAACAAAATTATAGTAACTCACAAATCACCGTCATAAAAATTAAATATTCAATTCTAAATTTAATAATTAAATAAAGTATTGAGAGGCAATTTCATTACCTGTAAAACATTTGGACATATAATTAATTGAAAAATTAGGAAAGTCACCCGACCGAGTAGAGTCTGTAGACAAGTTCATGTGTCTCACCGATAGAGTAATGTATGGTGACAAAGTTGAACTCAATGCACATAAAAACTTCTCCTCCATTGCTCCAAACTTTGTCAAATCTTAATTTCCACCTCGATTTCCACCAATAAATATAAAATGCACGTTTACGAGTTTAAAACATACTATGATAAAAAATGCTTGAAACATATGGACAATGTATAACAAATTAAAGGAAGCACAAATATCGTATCTACTTTAAATATCTAATTCTAAGTACTGCAATTGTAACCTCTTCAACTATATATCTAGACTACTTAATGTGATGGTTAATTATTAACTGATCCGACTTATTAAACTAACTACTACTACTAAACTAAGAAAGTAAATGGAAAAATAGGGTTTGAATCAACTAAAGAAAATAGTTACAGGAAATTGATTTCGTTGAATCTTTAGTAAATCAAATTTAATTAACTTCCGATTATGACTCAATTTTACTAAGATGATCACAATAATCTTAGATATTCTCTCGAACCATTCAGATCATGGATTACTAACTAGAACTAACATTATACAATAATATATAGTATGCAACTCCTAGTAGTTCATAATTATATATATCCTCACACTTATTCTCAAACATACGAGTTCTATTACCCGAAGGTGTTAATTATTCTTACTCTTGCGTTGCTACTCATCTCTCTAATCTTGCAACAACACAAAATTATTCAATTATTAATCAAATAATAATAAAAAAAAACAATAGGAACGTGAACATTTAAAGTAAATCAAAGTCTTGATATTTGATAAATAAAAAAAACCATTAAAGTCAATTATCTCATCCTAGAAAGTTTACTTATATAATTGAATATAAAAACAAAACTACAATAAAAATAATGTTAAACCTAATAAAATATAGATAGGAACAATCGTTGTTTGCTTCAATATTCTTTGAAATCATTTCCTTGCTTGCTTAATCAACCCTCAGAATGATGAAATATGGTATATGTTGCTTAGTGGATGATAAAAGATGTGCATCAATCTTTATGAATCGAACCCTCGGTTTACACTCCCTGTGTCCATCATTAATTGTCACAAGTTAACTCAGCTAGAGTTTAAAAAATGTAAAGAAGTAGGTGTAAAAAGTTATGTAGAATGTATGTCCTATATTTTTATAATTAGTTTTATAAAAAAATATGAATGGCTTGTGAGGTCCATTACAAAAAGTAAATAAATGTGACAATATTTGTGGAGCTAGGGAGTAGTTGAAAAGAATCGGATTTCAAAAGACAAGAAATATTGTGAAATTCGCATTTATCGAATCAAGTTAACAAACTATTGAGTTGGTTGGAACCAACTCAGCGGATTTGTATCACTCTGGACTCCCTGTCTCATTCCAACAGACCACAGGATTGGTTGCAGGGCAAACTCAGCGGACAACTAACTTTATTAAACTTATAATTGCGACTCAAATTTGATCTTTGTCTAAGTCATTTTTACTAAGAAAATTCAACAATTTTGTTAAACAGATGACTACTAAGAATATTAAAAAAAAATACTCAAAATACAAAATAATTAATTAAAACAATAGTATAAATCTAACCTCTAATACATATAAATTCCGTATTTATGCAAGATATGGAGATACATAACCAATCTCCTTATGTCTTGTCTTTTATTTTCTACTACTTTATTGCACGTTCAAGAAAAAAAATCCATAATTAGAACCCGTTTGGCAAAATCTATTAGTATTTCTTGGTATCTCATACTCATATTTATTTCATCTACCAATAAGAACTTTTAAAAAAATATGAGTTTTAATGCTTAATTTATGAAAATCAAAGAGAGAGACAAATAATTGAAATATTACTAACTAGTGGAGAATAAATCTCAGTAATAGTAAAAAAATTAAATTAAAAGTGCATAATTTTAAGTACATAATAAAATGGAAATAGTTACTTCCTTCGCTCCTAAAACATAGATAAACTTATATATGACACGGGTTTTAATGTGTGATTGGTAAAATACTAGAGATGGAAAAAGTAAGAAAGCAGAGGAAAAGTTAGTGGAAGTATCGCTATTGGATTGTAGGATTCACATTATTAGTGGTGTGTAATTGGCTATAAACTTTGCATATTTAAACTTGGTCTAATTTTTGGAGGATGACCCAAAATGGTAAAATTAGTCAATTTATTAGGAACGAATGGAGTATTATTTTTAAGAGAAGAGGTATTATTTTTAAGAGAAGAAGGAAATAGTATTATTTATTACAATCATTATACAATCGATGGAGTAGTACTATTTATGTGCAACGAATATAATACTAATGGAGTAGTATTATTTATGTGCAACGAATCTAATACTAATATGATCTTATGTTAGATGAAAATTATAATCTATAATTTCTCAGTAGCTATTGTCCTATTGATTATAAATTTTCAATTCAAATCAATATTTAATCACATATCCAGTCACGAATCGCACAAAGATTTTGAACTGGATATATATTGTCAAAGTTTAATCTGAAAGTTTTGTCAGCTGACATAATCCAATACGTTGAAAGATCAGTATTATATAATTCTCAAAAATAGCATAATAATTATTTGATTTTATAATTTTTTGCAGATTAATAATGTTTAAAATTAATCATATGAAAAAAGTTAACACGTTTTTATTTTGTTTACACATCGATTCAACCCTCCAGAAATGAATTACTATGAATCAATGGTTATAGGTAGTGATAAAAGTTAACTAATCCTAATATATAACTAAAGGCCAAATCTCAATTTTTGGATAAAAAAAGGAGATGAGATTACGTATAGTTAAAAAATATGGAAGTCAATTTATGGGCATTGATATTTAATGATTTAAAATTGATCTTCACGTTATAAACAAAATTGATCGTAAAATAATCTAATCCCTCCGTCCCTCATGACTATTTGACCTCGATATGATTTTAAGAAATGTAATAAAAATTGGATTGAAAAAATTAGTAGCACCTGGATCCTATTTTTATATATTAATTTTATAATAAAATGTGGGTGAAAATAAGTTAGTAGAATATGGGATACACTACCAAAAATAGTAAATGTAAAAGCTGATAAATTTTTAAGGATGAACAAAAATAAAAATAAGTGATAAATGTTCAGAGATGGAGCGAGTAATCGTTATCTAAAAGCCTAGGATAAAACTGAAATATAATATATTAGGAAACCAATATTTATATAGTACATGTCATAGACTGCAACTCATAGATCAAATTTTAAAATCTTAACTCTTTGAATGAAAAAAGTAACTCTATTCTTACCATTGTATTGGAAGGAAAATTCAATACCAAGACTAGAAAGACCAAGTCTATTCTTACCTCTGTATTGCAAGGAAAATTCGATACCAAGACTAGATTGATCAAGTGTGATGCATTAGAAATTGAGGATGATCAATGCATCTTTTGCAATGAGGAGCCGGAGTTTTAGAGCAAATTATTTTCAGCTATAAGATCTTAAGTTAATTATGGTACTTCGATGTGATAGGTAGAACATACTCTATGTCCCTCTCCAAGGACCTGATGGTGTGTTTCCTCTCTTAGTTGGGCACCCTTCTCCAAAAGTTTGATAAGAAGATATAGATCTCTATGTTTTATATCATATCTAGATCGATTTGGAACACACAAAATAAAATAATTTTCCAAAGGCTGAAACAAACGAGAAACGAAAAGAGATTATATTTTGCGATGAAGATTGATACTCGAAACCTAGTTTGTGTCCTATTCCCAACCTACATTATCACCATTACTTGTTCTTTTGCCTTTGTTGTTGCTGTTGTTTTAGACAATTTAGGTTGTTGGCGTTAAATTATCTTTTCTTATTTATTCATGGATTTTGTATGGTTTGATTTTTGATTGTTTATTATGAACCTTTGTTTTCCTTGTGTATATCTGTTCAAGCTTTTTCAATTAATCATGAAAAGAATATTAAGAGAATTATACAATGAAAAACAGTTGTATATCAACGTAATTTACAATTCAAGAATCAAATTCTACAACTACATCACTAACTTTTTTTAATTTGAAAATGATAGTCAAGTTAGTACAACTAAAATTTGATTGGCCAAGCGCAGCTTTCCTACTATCAAGAATGAAATAGTACTAATACTAATTAACAGTAAAGACATAATACACCTAAGTCACAAACCCTTGATGACAAAGGAGATTTTGAGGGCATAAAAGATGAAAACGTGACGTGTATTATTTAATTTTCCTCCATCTGGATTCCACATTTGATTCATACTAACAAGGGCATAAGCGATGAAAATGTGACGTGTATTATTTAATATTCCTCCATCTGGATTCCACGTTAGATTCATATTAACAAGTTTTAAGAAGGTAAAAAATAAGTGGATTAAAAAAGTTAATAAATTATTTTTTCTTCACTTAAAAATGATTTTTTTTTATGGTTTGTTCTTTAAAATAGAAACTTTCCTTTTCAGAAAATTTCTTTTCTTTAATGAGATGTGACTCAATTTTTATTAACACACTTTTCTTTTTATTTTTCTTTCCATTTTCTACTACTTTATAAATTTTGCATTAAAATACGTGTTATTATAAAAGTTCTTTTTTTTAGAAGACGGATGGAGTAAATATATATTCTTTTTATATATTAGTTTTATAATGAAATATGCGTACAATAAATTAATGGAATGTGAGACTAGTTACTCACTTTGTTTCCTAAAAATATAAATTTTGCTTTTTTTTTGTCCGTTTAATAAAAATAGACACTCTCCATTGTAGGAAATAAACCCACATCCACTAACACTAATTCTACTATTTTTTTCCTTCCTCTTCTTACTTTACCTATTTTATTTCTCTTCATTTTCTTAATCCTCCATCCCACTCAAGAGTGTCCACATATTGAGTGACCGAGATTTTAGGAGTAATTATTAGGTGGAGTAAGCATAGAGAAAAAATAGGTGAATATTTTAATGAGAAGAGAGGGGAGAGATTGATTTTCAAATATATAAAGTAGATTTCTTGAGTATGACAAACTAAAAGGAAAGGTGGATATCTTGATTCTTGAGGAGACAAATGATCTTTCTTAATTTTGCATTAAAACTCATCTCGTATTCCTATTTTTAGAAGATGAAGTGCGTATTGTTTATAGTAAAAATAAATGTGGATTCTTACGATGGGACAACCAAATTAGCAACATAAGACTTTAATTGTGGAACTAAGGGAATAACTGTAATAAAACGTAACTATAATAAAATGTTAGGATGTGTTTTTAATTGATATGGAACAAAATAGATTTTGAAGGCAAAAAAAATCAGGGTAAGAAATTCCAAAATAGTTTAAAAACCTATTTAACAATATTAAAATAGAAATTCATAAATTTTTAAGAATATTTAAAGTACGATAAGTGGTAACGGACCATAAGTTGTGGGCGGCAATAAATCCAATAGTTTAGAACCTAAACAGTAAATGATAAAAAAATATTATTCTCTGCATTTTAGATAATGTATGAATCATTTAAAAAATTATGACTAAACCTCAAATAAGAATAGAAATTTGGACTTAATAGAGATAAAGATCATTTTTTATATTTTAAATATATTGATATTTTTTACTCTTATTTGAGAAGTCCTTTTCGAGGGTTTTATTGTGAGAAAAAAAAAAAAAATTAAAGCGTATATTAAGAATAGACAAAATTAGAAGTTATAGTCTAGTCTACCCTTTTGCCTTTATTGCATGCATGTGAATTTTTTACTGTTGTTTTTTCTATAGACTTGGATAAAATAACGTCTAAATGTTTTATAAAGGTGGGTAAGAATCCCAACACTTCTTTCTACTGTTTTATAGGTTTGATTTTTAAATGTTTTAAAAGAAATCTAACACTTTGTACTAATGATTTTGTATACTCCTAAGTTTTTCATGAGTAACTAACGCCTTCAAATATTTACATGTTTTTAACACATAAAGGACACATAAGAAATAACCGCTAGTAATTTGGACAAAGTCCAATAACTAAAGGAAAAGAAATTTTGACTCTCTGAGTCCACAAAATAATTGTTTACCGGCGAAGAAGAAAAAAATTTTCTACTTTAACTATTGACTCAGCTTGATCACTGATTACGCAAATTCAACTTATGGATAGTTTTTTAAAATCTCAAAAACATTGTGTGTAAGAAATCTAATTTTGTATAGATATGTTCAACCGTTAAAACTATGATGAATATCCAAATGTTAAGATGCCACTATCAAGCGTTTTAATATCAACAAATATGGATGTAATAGACTAGACTGAAGAATTCAAGTTCATAATTTAATAAAGTATTCTTCCTTATATAGATTAACTAAGAATAATACGATTCAAGAATGCAGCCGGCCGTGCCATGTGCAATCAGTGCAATCAAGCCCAATCACTGTCCAACTTGGCAAGTGTTCTAATTTGGTCAATAAGACTCCCAGTCTTCAAAAAAGAGAAAAAGAATAATTCACTGATTACTGTAATTGCTAAATTACATTGAGTTTTAGTATATATAAACAAAAATTCCAACTTCAGGTTAGCAAGACAAATTGAGTTTGTTTAGCTCTGAAACAGGGCACTAAATAGGAGTAATTAACAAATATACCCCATTTTTTATGTTAGGAAGTCTAGGATAAAGCAAATATGTAGATATATTAATAGTCGTACAAAAATAAAATATTTTTACCGTTTTGGTCCATCACATTAAAATAGATATTCTACTTTCGATAAAAAAAATTCTAATAAAAAATAACAATACTTTAATCACCTTTCTTTTTATCTCGGGAAGTACAAGAAAGTCTTAGCAACAAAAACAAAAATAATTACTTCATACTAATATTTCACATTTATGTAAAGAGCTAAATCATTATAATACGTCTTTTCGGGTTCGGGCCAACTCACTTTGGTTCTTGGGCTATTAGGGAGTCCTCCCATCATCAATTGGTTTTATGATGAATTTCTATCATAGATATGAGCGGATCACTGACTGTGGGCTAAATTTAACTAGCCTAATAATATATTTGGACTAAAACTGAAAAAATGACTGACCCAGTAATATATGAAGGTTTTGAATTTTGTTTAATTCAATAAAAAGTCCAACCCCTCTAAGATTTATCTTGAAGGGTTTGAAGAGGGTATTGACAAATGAAACGAAAATAAATACTCCCTCC
>NW_025951618.1:0-5000 GCF_023119035.1 Salvia hispanica
GGGAGCACGCCGGCGGGGGAGACGAGCGCGGGACGGGGATCGCCCCCGCCGCACGCCGCCGTTGTTAAACACGAGTTCGCTGTCTGCTTTGCAGGTATCGACAATGATCCTTCCGCAGGTTCACCTACGGAAACCTTGTTACGACTTCTCCTTCCTCTAAATGATAAGGTTCAATGGACTTCTCGCGACGTCGCAGGCGGCGAACCGCCCACGTCGCCTCGATCCGAACATTTCACCGGACCATTCAATCGGTAGGAGCGACGGGCGGTGTGTACAAAGGGCAGGGACGTAGTCAACGCGAGCTGATGACTCGCGCTTACTAGGAATTCCTCGTTGAAGACCAACAATTGCAATGATCTATCCCCATCACGATGAAATGCTCTCTCCTCCTTGTTCCTTTTCGCCACCCCCTTCCCCCTCTCTTTTGGTGATTCAAGTCAGTGTTTAAGTGATTCCCTATCATTTAACATTGATTTTGAGTCGTTAAACTCCAGATTTGAGGCGTTTTTGGGGCTGTTCTTGGTTCATTCTCTTTTCCGGCGGTTCCTTGGTCTTTCCGGCGACTTGGGAGCTTCTCCAGGCTCTCCGGCGTCCTCCCTTCCATCTCAGCAGCCTCTGAAGCTTCCCTTGTGGCGGTGGAAGAGGTGCAACTCGGTGGAGAGGGGGGCTGTTCGATTGGCGGCGTTTTGACTTCCGGCAGCCGCGTTCTTGGTGAAAAGCTCCGATTCACTCAAGGTGTAGCCCTTTAATCGCTGCCTCCTTCTTCGGACCTTGTTGAGCGCTCATTCCGGAGTTCATCTCTCCTTGTTTGGAGTGGTGACGGATTGATTGAGGCCGGCTCTTGGGGGCGGAACTCGAAGAAGGAGAATTCTTTTGAAGCTCTACTCTTGTGGCTGAATCGTCCTTCCAGCCTAAGTCCTCTCTTTCCTTACTGATTTTAGACCTTGTTCTTATTAGTTTGGTTAGATTCTTGGCAGGGGGTTGTGTCTTTTGATCTTTGGTTGTTTTTTTTCGCCGGATTTTACTGTTCCATTAGTGTTCCTGCGCAGCTGCTGTTATTGGCGCTTTAGGTGCTGATTTGTTGCTGTTCTCGTTGTGTTGCTGCTGCTTCTTGGCTGCCCTCTGTCCCCAGGTCAGTTCCCAGCCATTTCCCGGCGGTTTGGCGGCGAAAGGAGGTCGGAAACCACCCAGAACAGCCGCTGCAGTCGCTGGTTTACTGTTCCATTGCCGGTTTTGCATTGCTGCCCTGTTTGGCCGTTTTTGGTGGATTTGGTAGGTGTTTTCCCTCTGTAATCTGCTGTTCTTCGAGTGTTTCTGTTCCCAGGTCAGTTTCCGGCCATTTCCCGGCGTTTTGGCGGCGAAAGGTGGTCGGAAAACCCACCAGAACCACTGCTGCAACTGCCCCTGTCATTTCGCGTTTTTCCGGCGACTACTTCGCCGGAACCCTAGTTTTTCCGGCGCCACCTTGCCGGAAGTTGAAGGGACTCCGGCGCCACCCCAGCCCAACGGTCTGCACTAGAATCGAGGAGTCACCAATTCAAAATTTGAATTTTGGCGGCTATTGGCGCTAGGGTTTCTCTTGGGCGCGGATCCGGGTCGGGCGAATCGGGTCCGGGTTTGGTTCGCGGGTTGACCCGAAATTTATAGTTCTGAGGCTGAAGGTCACTGTGCTTGGCTCGGAATAGGTGCTAAGTACTATATTGTAGGGGGGCGCATCGCTAAGCCGTGGCTCGAACCCCCCTGCGGTGGGGGGAAGCAAGCACCCAATACTTGACCATCTTTGGGCGAATGGGGGATTTAAACTCAGTGTCCGTGAGCTGTGCATCAAGTATGAAATCCCCCTTGAGGGAACGGACGATGATGGTGGTTCCTGCATCAAATCAGAGGAGGACCTCATGCAGGACATTGAGTTCCACTTGGAGCTGGAACAACAAGCGGCCTGGCTCGCTACCAATCAAGCCTCGGCTCCTATGTGCTCCCCGGAAGCTAGGGTTATCCTTAGCGCCTCAGGTATCTCTCCCGCCACTAAGTCAATTGTCTTAACTAACGAAGACCTCTTGCCCATCCGTAAGGGCTGGGGTCCATCTCTTTGTGGCATGTTTGCAGGTAGGTTCCCGGGCAAGGAGGCCGTTCGAAACATGACGAAACGGTGGAATGTCCCGGTCAAAACCGCGTTCCATAGGAAGGGCTGGATCATCTTCAGCTTCACCAACACTAAGGACATGGAGCTGGTTCGTGAAAATGGGCCACACTCGATCTTCGGGATCCCCTTGGTGTTGGAGCCTACTCCGGAGGACTTTGATCTCAAACGCAAAATGAAAGTCAATGTCCCTATTTGGATCCGTTTACCGGACCTACCGCTGTCCCTTTGGAATAATTCGGCTATTGGCAAGATTGCCTCGTCGGTGGGTACCCCGGTGATGGTGGATGAATGCACTATCTTGCGTGATACGCTTGATGGTGCTCGAGTGCAAGTTGTTATTAATGTGTTGGATGAGCCCCGAAAGAATATTGAGATTATCTTGCCGGGTGGGGGAAAAATTACACAAGAAATTGTGTACGAAGCCTTGCCCAAATACTGTCGGATATGCCAAGAATTTGGCCATTATGGGGCGGGTTGCCCAGGTCCCGAGGAAAGAGAAAAAATTAGACGGGCAAACTATGCGAGAACTAAGTCCGTGGGAAAGGAAGCGCCCCGAGCCAGAGATGCCTCGCGTGGTCGCAATGGCCCCGGGGGCCGTGACATGTCGGTGGGGACTGCGAACCCCAAAAGATCCCAGAATGTCCGTGACCCGTCTAGACCGAAAAAGGCTGACCCTAGAGCTGGCAAGGTGGATCCGAAGGTCTGGCAACCTTCCGGGAGACTTGTGGGCGATCCCAGCGGGTCGGGGAAAACGGTTATGCCACTCGCCACTTCAAACCAATTCTCTGCCTTGGCCGATGAAAACCCCGACGCGGCTCTTTCAGAGGGTGTGGAGGCCGCTGAAACAGTCAACACGGTTTCGGCGGCTGAGGGCGGTGCGGCTAAGTCTTTGAAAGGAAAGAACGTCCAGACACCGGTCGAGAAGTCCGGATACGAGTTGGCTAAGGCGGACTTGGTGGACGCTGGCTATGTTGACCCTGCGCACGAACTTATGATGGCGGGTTACACTAATGTCCCTAATGATTCCTTCGAGATCGTTGTGGGGCAGGCCAAAGAGGATCAAGCTGATGACTCGGAGGATGAGGGCGTGGACGCTGGAATGGCGCCCCCAACCAAGCAGCCCATCCGACCGCCCCTCCGTGACCCCGATGTGGATGCGGAAGATGGGGATGCCGACCCGTTTCCGCCCCTCGGTGCGGCTGTTGCACATGGGGCCGGGAGAAGAGGTAGGCGGGCTGGATCTGGCAGAAGCTCCGATGCACCCCCTCGTGACGCTGGCGTGTGCACCCGGGAGCGCTCCAAGAGCCGGGGTCGTCCGGGAGACATGAACCCACCAACACAAGTGGGGCCGACCGTCAGGAACAGGTCCCGCGGCCCTAAGTCTAAAGCCTTTGTCCCTCCCAACCGTCCATTGGATGAGTCCACACACACATCCACCCTGTCCCGATGATCATCACAACTTGGAACGTTCGGGGCATGCAGCAGCCCTGCCGTCAACCTGCTGTGGTGGATTTCATTAAGTCGAACAGAGTCGATGTCATGGGTCTGATCGAGACCAAGATGCTTGAAAAGAATATCGAATGGTTCATGTCTAGGTACTTCCCAGCTTGGAAGTATGTCTTTGTGCTTGCGAGTCCGGACCCCCGTCGGCCCAATAAACTCATCACTTGCCGTATGCTCCTTCTGTGGAACCCTAGCATGGTTAATCTAGACGTGGTCAGCATTGAAGATCAAGTGATCCACACGAAAATCAGGTGCACACGTTCTAGAAATGAGTTTTACTTTTCTCTTGTCTATGGCTTACACTCCCCTGAAATTAGGGTCCATCTCTGGGACTCGTTGGTTAATTTTGGCATGCAGGGTGAGCCGTACCTTGTTAGTGGAGACTTCAACGCTGTTATGCACGTCGATGAAAGACGTGGAAGTAAGAAACCCGAAAATCGAGAGATGGATGGCCCAATCCGTGCCTGCGCGCGACTTGGCATCCAGGATACCCCAAGCACGGGGTTCATGTTCACTTGGTCGAATGGTTCGGTTTTCAGCAAAATTGACCGTGCTATGGTCAATCAGGAATGGCAAGACAAGGGTTTCATCGTCAACACGACGTTCATGCCACCGGGATTCCAGACTGACCATTCCCCGGCCAAGACCAAAATCTTTGGTGATGTTAAATCCTACCCTAAGCCTTTCAAATTCTTTAACTTTTGGATGAATCACGCAGGTTTTGAGCCCCTTCTTAGAGAGCATTGGCGCAAGAGGGTGATCGGAACCAAGCAATTCATCCTGGCTCAAAGAATTAAGGCGTTCAAGCTCGTGCTTAAGGACTTCAACTTCAAAGAGTTTAGCAACATCTCGGAGAAAGCTAAACAAGCGGCCACCGACTTGGAGGCGGCCCAAGTTGCTCTCGACCTTGATACCGCTAATCTTAATCTCCGGGCACAAGTCAAGCAACTTAAGCTCAAAGCCGAGCAACTCGGCACCGCTGAGATGAAATTCTATAGCCAAAAAGCTAGAAACAAGCACCTCCTTCTCAGCGACCGAAACACCTCTTTCTTTCATTCTATGGTCAAATCTAATAACTCACGCAATTCTATCTCCTTTTTATGTAGGAGTGATGGCTCTATCATGGATGACCAAGATGAAATCATTGAGAGCTTTGTGGACTTCTATAAGAGTCTCTTCGGCACTTTCAAACCGGCTGCCCCTCTTGACCCGACTGTCCTTGACGTTGGCTACCGGCTGAACGACGAGGAGAAGATGGACCTTGTTCGCGAGGTAACCCCGCTTGAAATCAAGGAGGCCTTGTTCAGCGTTGACGACGGCAAAGCGCCGGGCCCCGATGGGTTCTCCTCGGCCT
>NW_025951618.1:10000-19957 GCF_023119035.1 Salvia hispanica
TATTTTTCAAGAGTCTTGGCGGTGTCAAATCAAATGAAAAGAAATGGTGAAAAATTGGAGGATGTTAGAATCATGGAGAAAATATTGCGCTCTCTAACCCCTAATTTTGAGCACATAGTAGTTACAATAGAAGAAACAAAAGATTTGGAGGAAATGACCATCGATCACTTATTGGGTTCGCTACAAGCATATGAGGAGAAACAAAAGAAGAAACAAGAAATTGTGGAGCAACTTTTGAAGTTGCAAGTAAGCCCAAAGGAGAAAGAAGAAAGCTCGAGCAATGGTGGTGGCCCACAAGGAAGAGGTCGTGGACAAAGACAAGATCGAGGCCGTGGTCGTGGTCGAGGATATGCTCGTGGACGTGGACGTGGACGAGGATATTTTTCAAACAATGAAGAAAGAAAGGAGTTCCCAAATATGGGACGAGGAAGGAGCAATCCACAGTCGAGGTACGATAAATCTTCTATAGAGTGTTATAATTGTCATAGATATGGGCACTATGCTTCCGAGTGCAGAGAGACAAAATCAAAAGTTGAAGAGAAGGCCAATTATGTGGAGAATACGAATGAAGAAAATGGATGTGTTCTTCTAGCTTATAAAGGAGAAGCTGGAAGAAAAGATGATATGTGGTACCTCGACACGGGAGCGAGCAATCATATGTGCGGGAACAGGAGCATGTTCGTGGAGCTTGATGAATCAGTAAGTGGCAACGTCTCCTTTGGTGATGAATCTAAAATTCCAGTTAAAGGAAAAGGCAAGATTCTAATTCGTTTAAAAAATGGAGCTCATGATTTTATTTCAAACGTATATTACGTGCCCAATATGAGAAACAATATATTGAGTCTTGGACAACTCTTAGAGAAAGGTTATAACATTCACATGAAAGATTATAGCCTTTCAATAAGAGATGGCAAAAATGATTTAATTGCCAAAGTGCCAATGTCCAAGAATAGGATGTTTCTATTAAATGTTCAAAATGATGTGGTGAAGTGCCTTCAAGCATGTTATAAAGATAAGTCTTGGCTATGGCATCTTCGATTTGGGCACCTAAATTTTGGTAGCTTGAAATTGCTATCAAATAAAGAAATGGTACGAGGATTACCACCCATCGAGCACCCCGATCAACTCTGTGAAGGATGCTTAGTTGGGAAGCAATTCAGAAAGCCGTTCCCAAAGGAGTCAAGTTCGAGAGCACAGAAGCCATTGGAGTTAATCCATGCAGACGTGTGTGGACCAATCAAGCCAACCTCCCTCGGTAAAAATAACTATTTCCTGCTTTTCATTGATGATTTTTCAAGAAAAACGTGGGTATACTTCTTGAAGCAGAAATCAGAAGCATTTGACGCATTCAAGAAGTTCAAGGCTGCCGTCGAGAAAGAAAGCGGTCTACAAATCAAAGCAATGAGAACCGACCGAGGTGGAGAATTCACATCTAGGGAGTTTCAAGAGTTTTGCAAAGAAAACGGAATTCGGCGGCTATTGACGGTTCCAAGATCCCCCCAGCAGAATGGAGTTGCCGAACGAAAGAACAGGACTATCGTCGAGATGACTCGAAGTATGCTGAAGACGAAGAATTTGCCAAAAGAGCTATGGGCAGAAGCAGTGGCGTGCGCCGTATACCTGTCTAACAGGTCTCCAACAAAAAGTGTCTGGGGAATGACTCCTCAAGAAGCTTGGAGCGGGAGAAAACCAGGGATCGCCCACTTGAGAGTGTTCGGGAGCAAAGCTTATGCACATGTACCGGATCAAACGAGGAGTAAACTCGATGATAAAAGCAAGCCATTCATCTTCATCGGGTACGACTCTAACACTAAGGGCTATAAGTTATATGATCCAACTTCGCAGAAAACCATGATTAGCCGAGATGTGGAGTTCGATGAAGAAGGAGTATGGGATTTCGGCTCAGACAATGACTTCACCTTCATACCACCATTTGGAGAGCAAAGAGCAGGTGAGCAGACCGGAGAGGAGCACCAAGAACAAACAACTCCACCTACATCTCCCACATCAGCTGTCAGAGACTCGCCACCATCTTTCTTGAATGAAAGAGCCACAGAACGCACACGAAGTTTGGATGGAGTGTATGACGACACAGAAAGGTTAGAAGATCTCACCTTACTTTGCCTATTTGCTGATTGTGAACCAGTTAGCTTTGAAGAAGCTACAACAAGTGAAAATTGGCGAGTCGCGATGGATGAAGAGATCAAAGCCATCGAGAAGAATGACACGTGGGAGCTAGTGTCACTACCAAAGGGACACAAGTCCATTGGAGTCAAGTGGGTGTATAAAATCAAGAAGAATTCCAACGGTGAAGTTGAAAGATATAAAGCTAGACTCGTCGCAAAAGGATATAGCCAAAGAGCTGGAATCGATTATGACGAGGTATTTGCTCCTGTCGCTCGCTTGGAAACTATTAGACTAATACTATCTCTTGCAGCCCAGAATAGATGGAAGATTTATCAAATGGATGTAAAGTCGGCTTTCTTGAATGGATTTCTTGATAAAGAAGTCTACATCAAGCAACCTGATGGTTATGTGGTGAAAGGCCAAGAAGACAAAGTGTTGAGGTTGAAGAAAGCCTTGTACAGGCTAAAGCAAGCACCGAGAGCGTGGAATACCAGGATCGACAAATATCTTGAAGATAACGGCTTCACCAAATGCCCACATGAGCACGCGCTCTATGTGAAAAGTAAAGGAAATGATATCTTAATAGTGTGCTTGTATGTGGATGATCTCATTTTTACAGGAAACAATCCAAAAATGTTCGAGGAATTCAAGAAGGCCATGACTAAAGAATTTGAGATGACAGACATCGGGCTGATGGCATACTACCTCGGAGTGGAGGTAAAGCAACGAGAAGATGGAATATTCATCACACAAGAACACTACGCAAAGGAGATCCTGAAGAAGTTCAAAATGGAGGACTGCAAACCAATCAATACACCGGTGGAATGCGGGATCAAGCTATCAAAGAACGATAAAGAAGAAAAGGTGGATCCGACGCTATACAAGAGCTTGGTTGGAAGCCTACGGTACTTAACTTGCACAAGGCCAGATATATTGTACGCTACAGGACTCATAAGTCGCTACATGGAGAATCCAACCACTACCCACTTCAAGGCAGCAAAGAGAATACTCCGATATCTCAAAGGTACGATCGACTATGGCCTATTATATTCAGCTGCTAACGATTATAGACTTGTTGGCTACAGTGATAGTGATTGGGCTGGAGACAACGATGACCGAAAGAGTACAAGTGGATATGTGTTTTACATGGGAGACACAGCCTTCACTTGGATGTCTAAGAAGCAGCCCATTGTCACATTATCAACATGCGAAGCCGAATATGTGGCAGCCACCTTCAGTGTTTGTCATGCAGTATGGCTCAGAAGTTTATTATCGGAGCTCGGGTGGCCACAAAAGGAGCCAACAACTATTTGTGTGGATAACAAGTCGGCGATTGCGCTATCCAAAAATCCAGTGTTCCACAACCGAAGCAAGCACATCGACACCCGCTACCACTGTTGGTTTTGCAGCGGAAATCTATTTAGTTTGATTGAAAGATTTACATCTAAACATGCTTTTATCTGATTGTAAACTAGAAACATGTTCATAAGCATATAATCAAGATCATACTGAATATATATGCAATTAAATAGAACGATTTACCGTATGAATTCAAGCAATTGAATTCGAACTCCTTCTTCAATCGATCTCTACCACGGATCTTCTGATCTGTTCCCTTTAACTTGAATTTTACCTTTGTGTGGGCAAAGCTCGTCAAATCCTCAAAAGCTGGAGAAGAATTGAAGAACCCTAAATACCGAAAATTCACTCTCTCTCCCAGACTGCAGAGAACGAAAAATATCGGTAGTATTTATTCTGTCTTCTCTTCTTCTCCCTTTTATATTAAGTTAATTATTTTGGGCCAGACCAGAGATCTATGGAGGATTGGATTGGGCCACAGTTCAGACTTTCACTAATTAAACTAAAACTAATTTAATTCAAGCCCAAACTTAAATATTATTATCATCCACTATAGATATAATATTGACTGCCCGTCCAAACCGAAATTACGAGTATTCCGGGACTTCCTCTTTAATTAAATCATTTCCCGTGTTAAAGATATAAATATCCATTAATTAATATCAAGTCTGCTATCTGACTTTTATTAATTAATTTCTTTTTCCAAGAGTGGTCTAGTTTAGAAACATTATTTATTATTCATGGAATAAATTCCAACTGGCCAGTTTTCTGAATAATAAAACTTTTTTCTAAACACCTCTTGAGGATATTATCAGACTGGCCTCTCCCAGCACACGATTCATTGCAATAACAATACTAGCACCACTTAGACATTAATGATCACTACCCAATCTATCAGGATTCTTGGGCAACGAAATACCCTCACCATTTGATAAGTCAAAGTCGTTTTCAATTAATATCGTATGCTCAATGTTATGTCAACAATGATTAAGAAATGACAATCACCGAGACCTCGTCTTTCAGTAAATAGCCAAGAAAGACTTATCTCACTGTTTGATCCTTTCAGTGCTATACCACACCGACGCCGTTCATTTCCTTAGGTAAGGAAATTTTCGGACTGACGTCGCAACCTTTCACGATAGGTAGTCAAAGTTTATCTAGGTTGTGAAACATTTTTCTTACTGCAAGAACCGACAAGTTACCTACTGTGAACGCCGCTCACAACTCGTCTACTGTGCAGAAGACTTAGACTCATTTTGCTTAAACTATGTATTTAAATGGAAAACATATTTCAACATCTCATAAATACATAAGTAACCCATAAGCAAAACACATTGTAACAAAATATTCTTTCTCATTAAATGGTAAAAATGGATAGAAGAGTTATTACATATACAAGCATACGAAAGATGTTTTTCCAGTATACTAAACTCTAACAACCACTACATCAGAGACTGCGTTGCAAATCAGGAGATCCAAGTCGAGTATGTGAAATCGCAAGATCAAGTTGCCGACATTTTCACAAAGCCCCTCAAGTACGAAGACTTTATCAAGATCAGGACGTTGCTCGGAATGACAAATCAAGTTTAAGGGGGGGTGTTGGAATAAATAATTAAACTTGATTTTGTAGTAGAATTATCTAGATATTAGTAGGTATTAAAATATCTAGATATTTTAAGAGAATTCTCTAGATTATAGATATTTTGTAGAATTCTCTAAAATTAGGATGTATTAAAATATTTGGATATTTTAGTAGAATTTCGTAGAATGTTAGGAAAATATCTAGATTTTTATAGAGAAAAAATCTAGATATAAAATATTATAGAGAATTCTAGAATATGAAGTGAATCCCTATAAAACGGGGAGAGTTGTAACATTTTGTAGAAGTTGAGAAGTTGTGAAGTTGAGAAAGTTTGAGAAATTGAGTGTTCTTTCCTTCCCCACATCAAAACATCTCCTAAACCATTTCCTACATATTCCACCCATCCTCCTCTCAAATATTTCCTCCAAACTAAATTATTCCTCCAACATATATCCTATATATTTCCAACAAGGTATTGGTTTCAAACCCTGGATGATGTGAGAGGGAGATTCTTAGGTTTGAAGATCATAGGGCAAGGCAAGTTCGTGCATGATGTGAAATGGCATGGTGTAACTTTCTTCATCGGGGTTCAGAAATCGATCATACTCCTAAGCAAATTGTTTTTGCTCATCTCTTCATTCCTCATGACTCCGATCTTTTACTGCTGGGAGTGGTTCTTCTCAAACGAATCAGGAAGCGACAAAAGGCTGAATCTCGGTGGTTATGCGGTTCTGCTCCCAGGCAAAGCAAAGCTGCCAGCCACTGTGGTAAGGAATATATGCAAGGAAGCGGAAAACATGATTCAGAATGGTAGAACAAAGCAACCAAAGAGGCTTACAAGTTCCATATCCAAATCTCTCTGCTTCAAGGGATTAGGGTTATTTGACAACACCCAGATCCCATCCCCCTGAATTGTTGGTCGTTGCCAATGGTCACACTGGCAAGCATTGCTCTCGCCATCCCTCACAACCCATAGAAGAAGAGAGAAGACCTTTTGCATAGTGTGAAGGAAGGCCTAGATCTAACTAAGCTAGTCGAGAAAACCCTATTGAAAAACAACAGAGATCTCAACAACATCAAAGAAGCTGCGGACACGGGTTGGGTGGGAGTCCCTTTACATGAAATGGTTCGATGTTGACATCAAGAAAATGTCACTCGAGTGCAAGAACTCGAGTGACATGCTAATCGAGCTCTCAGGCAAGGCAAAGACAATGGTGGCCGAGTTTTTAACTAGTTCGTCTGCAAAAGATCATCTAGACTGGCCGGCTAGGGTTATTGCTGTGAACTCAATGTACAGATCAGTCAAAGTGTAATGTTGTTCGCTGACGAGGATGGGGAGGAAGATGAAAGGGTGTTTGAGAGAGTGTGTGTGATGATGGCGGATGTTATGGCGGCGTGTTTTACGAATTTGGGTAACGTGATGAACGTGATGTGTCGAGGAAGCAAGATAGAGAAGAGGGAGAAGAGCGTTGGGAAAGCGTTTAAGCTTCTGGGGAAGACGGAGGAGATCGTTGAAGCAGTGCAGCGGCTTGAATGGCCGGCCATGGATCATGAGAGAGCAGCAAAGATCGAAGAATGGCAGGCTTGGTTTCGACAGACCGGAAAGGTTACTGTCGGGAATGATGAAGCCCTTAGTTTGTAGTAGAGATGAGCAGTTAGTTATACAAGTAGATATCTGATCACTTCGAACTCCTCTTCTTTTCTGCAGCTTCCTTAGCTTATGCAATAAACCTATTACGGAGTACTCCCTCCGTCCCAACATAGTTGAGCCATATTATTTTTTGGATTAATAGTTGAATCATTTCATTTTTTTTGCAAAAACTTTATCCCTTTCTTTTAATTTATTCTTTCTACTAATCTACTTTAGAATTTAATACATCAATTTATTAAATTAGTGCCATGCCCCAATCATCTTAAGGCGGAGGGATATTATTTTTTCTCTTTTATTGATATATAAACAAAAATTTAAATGTCGCACCATAAACAACACCCCTCAAACCATCACAAAATATAAACTGAAGTGTATAAAAGTGAAATTGAATAAATCTAGAGCGCATAGTGAGATACAATTAGATGATCAAAATAAATAGTTGTGCAGGTTTAACCCATCGGCCAATTTTGTGGATTTAGCCCAATTGTCAATGTTTTTGAGGTGCAAAATGTTGAGAATATTTATTTTGATGGAATGTTTTGAGAAACCTTATGATAAAAAATTTAGTAGTCAAAGCATACCAAGTGACAATGTGACATGGTATATCTCACTAATAATACTTTGACAAATGGAATCATAGAAGTCCAACACTTTCATTATTTTCTAAAAATGGACATTATTATATAATTTGGAAACTATTCAAAAATTAGAGTACTTATATTAAATATAATGAATGCATATATATTTGACCAAAATACTTCCACTATGAACTAGTAAAAATTATTTTGTCCAATTATGTTTCTAATTCTAAGAATAATTTATTAAACAAAATATATGTAGTAATTATCTTATTATATTTTGATTTTTAGAGTTTTTTATGGTATGTTAATGATAATTTAATATAAAAAAATTAACTTTTTTATCATTTTCTTATTATTAGCTACTTATATAGTTAGTGGGACATACCCGATGCAACTTCTTATTATTAGCTACTTATATAGTTAGTGGGACATACCCGATACCACATCACATTGCATGTGGTATGCATTAGACCACTAAATTTTGGCTCGAAACCTTATGGAGCTAGTCTTGAATCTTGATTTAATGTCTCATAAAATACAACAATAAAGAAACAAACTTTTACTTTTCAGCAAACAACTATCATATTCGCTTTTTAACAAAACTAAGGACTTTTTAAGTAGAGTTAATATTGATTACTCATTAATATGACGAGATCATTTGAACTCCTGTCTATTAGATGGAAAGATATAGATAAATATTACAAGTTCTGAAGTCAAGTCATATAAAATGAATTAAGTGTTAAGATTTTCTTTGTGGTACGGACTCAATTTAATTCTTTATTTCATAATCGCCTCTCCACTTAATCTGATCAGCTTAATAAATTTATGTAATGATGGCTTCTGACCCGTTAAAGAGGAAAATCAACAGACCATAAAGATTAATTTGGAGGCCTATAACATAATCATTGGGCTTGATTTCAACCATGCCCTTACTATTGCAACAACTTTTTGCAACATTTATTAGGGTGATATCATATTGAGTTATTTTAATCATGTTCCCAACCAAGATTCTGAAACACTATACTGAAACATTGAAGAAAATAATTATTAATGTTCTATAAAAATATGTTACAATCTTTTGAATACTTGTTCCTAAAAACCTAACATTGTTATTAGTGGAGAAAAGCTAGGCACCACTTTAATATTGTCTAAATTGTGGAATGTGGATTGATAAATGATTCCACGTTAGAAGTAGTATATATTACTCCCTCCGTCCCGGCTAAGATGACACATTCCTTAGCCGGCACGGGGTTTTAGGAGTAATTGGTTAATGTGTTTAATTGGAGAGAGAAAAGATGGGTGAAAGTATTAAAATAGAGAGAGAAAGAAAGGTGAATATTTTAATAGGGGTGGAAAAAAGTGGTTGTGTGTGTTAATTGGAGAGAGAAAGTTTCCAAAAAAGGAAATGTGTCATCTTGGTTGGGACAAACTAAAAAGGAAAACGTGTCATCTTAAGCGGGACGGAGGGAGTATTATGTAAAATGATTTTAAATGAACTATAATAATAAGGAACTAATTGCAACAACGAGTGGTAGGGCACTAAGAAATGTACACAATTTTATGAGATATGAGAAACGAAAGTACCCATATCTTATGGGATTACCAGGCGTAGAAAATTCACGAGAAATTACAAGATATAAATGGGGTAAAATTAATAGAAATTGTTGTGATCAATTAATGATATACAACGAAAAATATACTACATATTATATGACTATAAATATATAATAACCTATAGTATTACATAGTACATCATGTTAGAATACACTACATCCTGTTAGAAAACACTACATCATGTTAGAATAAACTATCAGTTACTTCATCGACAGAAAAAATTGAGCTATCAAAAACTGGACTATTTCTTTTGTTGCTTCATTTCTCTTTCTTTGGTATTATTTTTACAATTTATTGCTCTGCATTGGGTATGTACTATTCGTCTTGTGATGTTTTCGCTCACTAAATTAGGGGCATTTAGTCTTTATTTGTGCTTGTTAATTCTCTCTTATTTTGGTGAGGGGTTCTATTTATTGCAGAGTTTTGCATGCCCTTTTTTTAACTTTTTAACTTTTTTTTTATTAAAAAAATCAGATTAGATGACACATGAATGCTTTAACTATTGAATTTGATCAAACCGCAGCAATTTTGTCGTCAAAGTCAATAAATATTACTACTATATTAGTATTATGCATTATTTTAACTTTTATTGTCGAGTATCTAGCACATCATCGATCCCTAGCTGTTTTACTGTTTATAAACCCATCATCTGATATATCACACGGCACAGATTTCCCAAGTAAGTAGAATAGTTTTTCCCTTATCCTTTATTGCCACTTAACTTTGTCTCGAATTAGATGCTTGAGCAAAAGAAAAGGAAAGGAAATACGTGTAAAGAAAAAAGGCAAGTAATGCTGAACATGGTTTGTCTATTTTGAAATATTATATGTTATGAATTTGAATTAATATGTATGGTAGAAATTTTTTAGACTTTCTTTTGAAGATTGTACCATAATTTCTCCATACGTGATACGACACATGGAGTAATCTTTTTATTATCTACTTATACTCCCTCCATCTCATTAAATCTGCAACATTTACTTTTCGACACATGATTTTAGGTAGTGTTGTTTTGTGAGTTAATGAACAGATGGAGTATAATT
>NW_025951619.1:0-4000 GCF_023119035.1 Salvia hispanica
CGGCTCCTCGGAGTTGATCGAACAGGTCATCTATCCTCGGCAACGGGTACTTATTCTTGAGGGTCAACTTGTTCAACTCTCTATAGTCGATACACATTCTCATTGACCCATCTTTCTTCTTAACGAAGAGCACCGGTGCGCCCCATGGCGAAACACTGGGCCTAACGAAACCTAGGTCCATGAGCTCTTGCAGCTGAATCTTTAACTCCTCTAACTCCTTAGGTGCCATGCGGTACGGCGCCTTTGATACGGGTGCGGCTCCAGGTTCGAGATCGATCGCAAACTCTAACTGCCTATCGGGCGGCGGTCCAGGTAATTCCTCGGGAAAGACATCGGGAAAATCTCGTACGACAGCAACGTCTTCAAGCCTCGCTTCCTCCTTCTCTTCTCCGTGGAGATAGACAAGATAGGCCGGGCGTCCTTTTCTCAACATTGCGGTGGCTTGTAACGCGGAGACTATAGCTATTCGTCGGTTCATCGAGATTCCGTGGTAAACGATGGGTTTCGCACCCGGAGTTTGCAGGGTTATTAGCCTCTCCTTGCAGCGAATTGTCGCAAAATTCGCAGTCAACCAATCCATTCCTAGGATTACGTCAACGTCTTTCATCGCCATAACTTGCAGGTCGCGAGCCACTAACCTACGTTCTCCTAGTACGATTTCTATGTTCAAGCAAAAACGAGAGATCTCTATCATTCCTCCTACTGGTGAGGACACCATCATCTTATGTTCGGATTTCCTAGTAGGCAAGCTTAGGGTTTGAACACACAACTCGGATATGAAAGAATGAGATGCGCCTGTGTCAAACAACACAACAACGGGGGTATCAAGGATTTCGCCTATACCTGCTAGATTTCCGTTTTCGGGCTTTCCTTGCTCGACCTTGGGCTGCTTCTGCTCTATTGCGTACGCTCTAGCCGGGGCAGGAAGTCTTGGGCGGTCGGGCTGCTGCAGCCGCAGGGGCTGGTTCCGGCTCACTCCCGAGCCTGTAGGTGGCGTTCTCTGCTGCTGACGGAAACCCTGGTGGTTCTGTCTCGATCCGTTTCCCTTGCTCGGACATTCCCTCGAGAAATGACCGCTTCCTCCACAGTTGAAACACCGCGTCGGGTTCGGTCCTCTACACTCCCCGAAATGGTACCTTGTGCAAACGCTGCACTGGGGTGGTCTGGCACGGGGGTCACTCCTTGGGTTGAACGAAGACTGTCCTCCTTCGTACGGTGGCCTGTTCTGAGTGGGGCGGTATCGCTTGTTGTCGTAGGGAACCCTACTCCCCTCCCATCTCCTCTTATCATGGTTGGGTCGCGGCGGGGGCAGTGTCGTCACGGTGTTCCCTACGCTCTTCTCCTTTGGCATTGCTGCCTCTACATCCAAAGCGAGGGCTAACGCCTCGGCGTACGTAAGGGTTCCACGAACTGCCAAAGCCATCCTAATCTCGTGCCTAAGACCTTCACGAAACTTATCGGCCAGTTTCTCGTCAGTATTGGTCTGTTCCGGCACGTAGCGGGTCATGTCACAAAGTGCACGGTCGTACTCGGTTACTGACAGACGTCCTTGGGTGAGATTGTGAAACTCAGCGGCTTTCGCCTTTCGGTAACTCTTGGGTACGTACTTGTCGTAGATCTCAGTCTTGAATTCTTCCCAAGTCATCCCGTCTATACGATCCTGGGACATGGTCTTCAACTTGGTGTCCCACCAAAAATCGGCAGATCCGGTCAGCTGATGCGTCACGCAGATCATCTTCTCCGCATCGTTACACACTAAGGTCCTAAAGATGCGTTCCAAGGCACGTATCCAAGTTTCAGCTCGTGCAGGATCACCCATCCCATCGAAGGTAGGAGGCTTCTGGTCAAGGAACAGCTTCACAACTTCCCTGTCCACTTGCGGGGGTGGTGGTGGTGGTGACGGCGGTCTTGGTTGCGTCACACTTTCCTCTACCGAAACCTGGGAGGCACGTCCCTCATTCCTCACGTTACGTCTTGGCGGCATCCTGATTTTCACACTCGAATTGTTAGCGCACTATTTTTTTCAAGGTAGCGATAGGGTACTTTGAGACAAAGATGTGTATATACAAAGATTTTCATTTGGACTCATTTTCAAGTAGGGTCTAAAGAAAGACCATATAATAACATTTGTGAGGTACACAAGTGCGCAAGAGAGAACATAATAAGGTTGCACCATGAGGTGGTAAGCACTTGAAAATTGATAGAACAAGCAATTATGCTCACTCAATAAGGATGAGAAAGAGTGAAGACGTCTTTTGGCAAACAATAGAACAAAAGGTACGATTTCCCCATAAATTTCATAAAGATCTCAAAAGGTCTTGGTACAATGAATAAGAAAAGAAGTGCAAAGAAATTGTGAAAACAACAACGGAATTAAAGGTTCTAGAATTTCAAAAAAAAACATGGGGAAAGGGAAAACAAAATCGCTACTTGAGCACTAGCCACTTCTGTTCTCGTCCTCCTCGGGTTCTTCCGACTCTCCAACACTCTCGGCGCTCGAACACTCTCCTCTCTCGAACTGTCCCATCCCCTCGTCTTCCTTCTCGTCGCTAAGGGGCGAAGGAATCGAGGTAAGCATCTCTCCGGACTCTCTTATGATTGCTCGAGGGGCTGATACGCGCATCCTAAGGGTCCTTCTACGGGGTACGCGAGCAACGTGCGGTTCCTCATCATCGCGATACTTCATTCGGCGTGCTGCTCCTGGCGAGTACTTTTGCGTTGGCGGATGGAGCGGAGGTCCGTCAACTGCGGTCGACATGGCCGGAAGCAAAACTCCCATAAGGCCGACGAAGTCTCCTCGAGGCGTATACTTGGGCGGACTAAACCAGACGTAGGATACTGAGGCCTGAGCGGTCCACTCGCTCCAAGGGGAAGGTAGTATGTGGATAAGTCGCATGATTCCCTCGTGATGGGTAGTCCCGTACGCGTAGGCGTCCAGCCAATGACCATAAAAGTCGGTGACGAAGTTCAGAAGGAACTGCTCTCCGTCCCATTCCATCTCTCTAAAGCGCTCCACCGGAAAGTCTCTGTTCTTAGCGTAACGGTTGCGCATAAGGGCGTGATAGGGTTGGACCATCTACAAAAGGGAAAAAGGAACAAGTCAGCACCATCACCAAAGTGGAAAAGAATAGATAGTGCGTGATCTCAAATGGTGCTGCGAAAGTGGATAAGAGTCAAAAGATGGTAGTTCAAAACGTCGCGTCCAAGGTTCTCGTCCCTAGATAACTAATCGTGCGTTTTCTGTTCACGTTTCGTCGAGTCTTCTTGTACACAAACGGCCTTAAGCTAGTTCTTTCGCGTTTCTAGAGTTGGTTCAAGCGCTGTGATCGTTTCGCTAAAGCATACTAGGTTCGAAAGTCCAAGTCTAGGCATCACAACAAGCCAACATAGTCCCAAACAATCACATTCGCATTTCAAGTTCTCATACAACATTCATCAAACATTCAAGAAGCATCGCTTCGCATTCATAAAATTCTTAACACATAAGGCATGCTTTTCACAAGTTCTCATATTCAACATATCCTCATTAGGAAAACGTTACTTCTCATTCACAGCGTTTCCAAAAGCATCAAGTTTCAAACATAAATCACAAAATATTTAGTACCTCTTTCTTCGCGGTTGAATGATACGAGTTGCGGTGTTGAGCTTTTCCACATTTTAATTTATTAACGACACGACTACAAAGACAACCTAAAGTTCGAAAAGACTCTTGGGTCCAGAGCGGAAAGAACTGAGGCTCTGATACCAACTGTAACAGCCCGCCCTCCTAGGGTACAATAAATGCGGCGAACTGCTACCCAACCGACTCCAAAGATGTAAATATAGACCAGGGTTACATTTAGAGAGAAATATCAGAGTAATTAATAGTAAAGACTTGACCTAGAAATTTTAAAGAAAGAATATGTCATAAATGGTTCAAAGGTCTTAAATGTACGACATGGTATCCCAGACAAAATCACAAGAAAAGGGCTAAGGCCACAAACAAAAGTAAGACGCAAAT
>NW_025951620.1:0-6053 GCF_023119035.1 Salvia hispanica
ATACTTGTCCTCAAGTATAAAGACAAGAAAAGAAAAAGAATAAGGCAAATTTCAAGCGAGGTTATCTCTTGACCGACTCCTAGACCTAGACTCAAGAAAAACTAAGAAATATAAGAAAATCACACAAACACGCAAAACACATATATACATGAGCTAGTTTCAATTTTAGGCATCTGTCCCCACAAGATTAAGGTCATTCCAATAGTTTGCACTCCTCCAAATAGGCCCTTTCCCTTCCTTTGCCTAGCCAATCTGTCAGTTTGTCAAGATAGCTCTCTACTTACCCAATTGTTAGGTTCACTCGATCACTCATTCCTCACCAGGGATGTTAGGATCGATTCTCTCTTAAGTTAATGCTACACCACTGAAGCGTTGGGTTATGAGAGTTATCTCCTTTCTGGTGCAGGCTATCATTATTCCTGTTTTAGACCATTCCCCCCTCTGGACTTCGTCCAGCTTATTCCTCCTCCTTTTTTTTTTTTTTTTTTTTTTTATCTGGACTTTGTCCAGCTTGTTCCTCCATTTTTTTCTCCTGGACTTCGTCCAGCTTATACCGCCTTACCCTGGACTTCGTCCAGCTTATGCCTTCATAACCCAATTCCCCCTTTTTTTTTTTCTCCTTCATAGCTCTTCTTCCCTAAGCATTCAGTGGTGGCCCTTAAACATTTGTTAGCTCAAAGTTATCTGAGGTTTATAACTCACTATATAGTAGGGCTTCACAACTAAGTAAGTAGAGGCATTCTCCGTCATTCTCGCTTCATTCAAATTAACTAGGCTCATTTAAGGAAAAAGCTTCTAAGTTGAAATGCCTCCTATCTTCAATTACTTTCACTAAGGGAATCATGCCGTATTAAATCCACTGGCTCATGTGACAATACTTAAAACTAACAGACTCTTAACATGTAATACGGGTAATGCATTGACTCCTCTCCCCCTCCCACTTCACTCAAGCTTGTCCCTAAGCCATCGTCGTGAAGGGGGGAACAGAGAGATCAATGCAAAACTAAAATCATAAAACTTCTCACACTTAGACCAAGCAATGGGCTAAGTGGGAGAAAGACACAGAAAAACATAGAAAAACAAATAAAACAACAGAAAACACGAACTTCTCACACTTAGACCACGCAGTGGGCTAAGTGGGAGAAAGAACGAAAAATAAAAGTTACTTGGTCAAGAGATGTTTGATCATTTCTGGGGCTGGCTCCCTCGGGAGCCAGACTGGGGTGGGACTCCGGGGCGGGTCACTTTCACCTTCTTCCTAGCTGGCTGCTCCAGCTCTTCTTCCTTCTGCTCTGGGATTTCCGGTACTGACTTTCTCACGATCAATTTTGATTTTGGTGGGGCTGGAACTTGCACGGGAATGGTCGGGGAGATCATCTGAAGCGACTGCTGTGGTCGCTTGACGGAGGGACTGCTATGGGTGGGCTGCCTGACTTCACTGCTGGACCCAGGAGTTGTCCTCAACTGGGTCAAGGGGAGCGTCTGCTGCATCCACTTTAACATTTTCATTGAAAGCTCCACCGCTTCCGTCATCCTATCATTCTGTTTGGCACATTTCACTGCCAAATCAGCAATATTGACCGGTCAGAGCCAAAACTGCTTCCCAGTTAGGTGGTCTAGGAAATTTCTCCAAAAGGTACAAATGTTCCTCGGGAAAGGCATCGAGTATAGCCTCTTCTGTCTCTCCTTGGAAGATTCTGCTCAAATGATCTGCTACCCTATTCTCCAACATTTCCTTCTCCGTGGTGTCATAATTCTTCTGAGCTTGATTTAGTGTTTTGGAAGCATAGAAGATCACATAGCTTTTTCCATCAATTTTTTGTCCTAAGACAGCTCCCACAGCGAAATCGCTCGCATCACACATTATCTCGAAAGGATGATTCCAGTCTGGTGCCCTGATTATTGGTGCTGATACTAACCTGTCCTTAAGCAGCTGGAATGCCCTCTCACATCCTTCGTCAAAGACGAATTCAACATCATTTTGTAACAACCGAGTGAGTGGTTGCGCGATTTTTGCAAAATCCCTTATGAACCTCCTATAGAACCCTGCATGGCCTAGGAAACCTCTCACCTCTTTTTGATTCGTAGGGTATGGTAATTTTGATATCACATCCACCTTCGCCTTGTCTACCTGGATACCCCTCTCAGAAACCACGTGACCTAGGACAATGCCTTCAGTTACCATGAAGTGGCACTTCTCGAAGTTCAACACTAAATGCTTTTCCTGACATCTCTGCAACACTAGATCTAGGCTGGCTAAACAAGCATCAAATGAGTTCCCATAGACGGTGAAATCGTCCATGAATATCTCAATGCATACTTCCAACAGATCCGAAAAAATGCTCATCATACATCGTTGAAAAGTCCCCGGTGCATTACACAATCCAAACGGCATTCTTCGGTATGCATATGTACCAAAAGGGCACGTAAAAGTGGTCTTCTCTTGATCCTCCGGATTAACGTAGATTTGGAAATATCCGCTGTATCCGTCAAGGAAACAAAAATACTGTTTGCCTGCCAATCTTTCCAGCATCTGATCAATGAAAGGCAAAGGAAAATGATCCTTCTTTGTGGCTTCATTCAACTTCCTGTAGTCGATGCACATCCTCCACCCTGTCACTAATCTGGTGGGTACCAATTCATTCTTCTCATTTTTGACGACTTGTATCCCAGACTTCTTTGGCACCATATGGACAGGACTGACCCACTCACTGTCAGGAATGGAATAAATGATTCCTAGAGCAAGCAACTTCAATACCTCCTTCAAGACTTCCTCTCGCATGTTTGGGTTCAGCTTCCGTTGTGCATCTCGATGAGCCTTTGCACTTTCTTCCAGACGGATGTGGTGCATGCAAAGATCTGGACTTATTCCCACCAAATCTGAGAGAGTCCATCCTATTGCCTTCTTGTTCCTTTTAATGACCTCTAGCAACTCCTTCTCCTGTTCCTTGGTCAAGTTGCTGTTGACTATTACTGGAAATGTCTCGTCCTTCTCCAAGTAAGCGTACTTAAGGCCTGGTGGGAGTGTTTTCAGCTCTTTTTTCGTTCCATTTGTCTCCTGGGGCAAGGGATTTTTTTCTGAATTTTCTGGTGAAGTCTCTTTCCCTAACCCAGGGGATTTTTCCAAACTGGCCACATAAGCCGATCCCTTGGACCTAGCTGATTCCGGGTTCCTGCAGAATTCCATTATGGCCTCCATGAGCTCTTCATCTGTTAATTCCTCTGTGTTCACTGCTGCACACCATCCCACAACTTCTTTGTCAATCGAATGGCTCAACTCCGAGTTATCAATCTGTTCCTGTATCAATTCTGTCTCAAGATATTCTTGGACTAAAGGGTTAATAACATCAATAGCATAGATATTCTCAACATCCAAAGGTCTTTTCATCCCCTCATCTATGCTAAAGGTGTATTTTTCCCCATTATAGTCCAAGCAAATTGTTCCATCAAACACATCGATAATGGTCTTAGCCGTACGCAAAAATGGCCTCCCCAAAAGTACCCCACTGGACTCAGCAGACTCATTATCATTCATCTTGATCACGTAAAAATCAGCCGGATATAGAAACTCATGCACCTTGACTATAATATTTTCCAACACTCCTTCAGGGCAAATGCAAGTTCTATCTGCTAGCTGGATTACTACTTTGGTATCAACCATTCTTACCCCAGTTAACCTTTTATAGATTGAAAGAGGCAAAACATTTATTGACGCCCCTAGATCACACATGGCATGCTCAACCTTGATATCCCCTAAAGAAATGGGTAATGTAAACATACCTGGGTCCGTGCATTTTGAGGGCATCCTTCTTTTTTGTATCACAGCAGACACAGTTTCTCCAATCACAATCTTCCCATCTAGTTTGGTTTTCCCTGCAATAAACTCCTTGATGAACTTACTGAAGGTGGGCATTTTCAAGGCTTGCAAGAATGGCAAGTTGATTTCCAACTTGCTGAAAATCTCCATGAGATCCTCTGTATCATCCTTTTTCTTCTTCGCCTCCCCACGATATGGAAATGGTTTTGCTCGCTTTACTGCATTTGTGGACGTCCCAGCCTGGGTTTCATCAACTCCCTTGTTTCCTTCCTTACTTACTTCCTCAGGTTCGGGGTCTAGGAAGAATGGGTCCCTTGGTCGAGGTAGAGATCCCCCTAAATCTTCCTTCTGGGGGTCTCTCTGAACAATGATCTCCCTTGGTTCAGCGCCTCCTTCATGCTGTTTCTGACTTTGTTTCCCTTCTTTGGCTTGCATAGGCGCTTCCTCATCGGCTTCCAACGTTGGCCCTTCATAACCCCGCCCAGATCTCAAAGTAATTTGACTAATATTTGCCCGATCTGGCGGTTTGACGGTAGCAGGAAGTTTACCTTCATTCCCTCGCATCTCGTTCAAAGATACTGCGATCTGGGAAAGTTGTTTTGCCATCATGTCCATGGCGGCTTTTTGCTCTGACTGAGCATCTTGTAACTTGTGCACCATGTCATTGTTGGAATGTAGGTTACCTTGCATGAACTGCTGTGAATTTACCAAATCATGGACCATGTCATCCAAACTCCGTTGTGGTCTGAAGTTGAATTGACCAAAATTTTGTCCTTGACCTTGGTTCTGTCGAAAATTTCCTTGATGATTGTTGTATTGGTTACTCGACCCTTGATTCCCTTGATGGTTCTGTTGGGAATTCTGAAAATTGCCTTGGTTATTGGTGAGGTGGCACTTTGGTGGGGTGGAGACAGTACAAGTGTGGTGTGTGTGCAGTGTTGCGATGTTCAAATAAGGCAGGTTCCCCAGATCCAGCAAGTCCACTAGATCACTTGGTCTAGGAACTCGCAGGTTGCGTGGAATCCCGGTCGTCGGACACACAAGTACTTCCCCGCTTCAAAAACCCTCAACCACTTTACTAAACCTAGTATAGGGAAGTAGGGATCGATCCCACAGAGAAGGATGCGTAAGAATCGTAATCAAGGATTTGGGAGTATTTTTGGTGTTGGCTGCTGCCACGCATTTTCTTGGGTTGAGGAAAAATTAAAATTAACTTGACTTGGGAATATTAGAAAGACACTTAACCTAACAGCTAGACCTAGGAAATAATTCTACGATGGGACCACCTCTAAGAAAAAGCAGAGTACGACTGGAAAGTGGCAGAATAACTAACTCTAGTACTAACTGACAGTGACATCGTCTTCTACAACCAAATTCGCATAAAACTTCTTGAGAAAAACACATGAGCAAATAAAAAACAGAGCTACTAACTTGGAATCAAATCTATGCATAAATCACGAAGAACTTACAGATCTGCATACCTAGACGAAGGGAAATAGAAAACAAAGGAAATAAAACAAGTCTATCCACTACTGTTCTTTCACACGCCAAAACCAACTTTAGACGCTAAATCCACTCCGGATCCAAGCGTCCGACACGGACTCCAAACAGAAGAAATTCTCCATCACGTCAGATTTACAAATTTAAGCTCCGAACACTCAATCAACCACAGATCTGTCACCCAATTCCACATCAAACACCTCAATAACGAAATAAACAGAGATCGACATAGCAATTTAAGAATTACGCTAACAGTAGAGAGATCTAAGCAAAAGTAACTTGAAATTAAAAGCTAAACTCAGATCCATGAGCGATAAACAGTTAAACATAATCAACATCAAAGTCGACTCCCAAAAGTGAAGTTCGACGGTGAAAACTAGCAAAAACAGCTGAAATTAAAACAAATGTATCTTCGCCCTCACTGGGACGGTGTTACCAAACTCGAGATCTCTAGAAAGTGCCCCCCTATTACGATTATCCCCCAGAATGTTTCCCAAGTGTGTGTAAAATGTATGAGCTAAGAAGAGTGAAAAACTATATCCATTACGCTGCATGCTCCTCTCTATTTATAGGCGCTTTAGTGGGTCCAGCGAGGTATTGATAATGACTTTGTTGCCCTCAGCTGTAGACTCAATCAACCACAGATCTGTCACCCAATTCCACATCAAACACCTCAATAACGAAATAAACAGAGATCGACATAGCAATTTAAGAATTACGCTAACAGTAGAGAGAT
>NW_025951621.1:0-23942 GCF_023119035.1 Salvia hispanica
CAACCCTCATTTTTTTTTCAAAATACCACTCCAAGGGCATTTCAGTCTTTCCATATTTCATAGTTCACAAAAATATTGATATATCTAAACATCATCTTCTTCTTTTCTGAAATTCACATCTCATTTCTCTCTTTGTCGACCTTCTCTCTGTTTTTCTTATTTGTTTGCAAGTAATTAGTGTTGTGTTTGTCGTTCCTCTTCTTTAATGTCAACCCAGTCGGTGAACTTGTCAAATGTCTGCAAAACTAGTTGCAGGTGGCCCAGATTTAACTACGAAAAGTGTTGGTGTGGCAACAAAGCTGATTTAGATATTTGTCTCTAATTCAAGAAAGTGGTGAGAGTGAGAGTGAGAAAGCGGTGAGAGTGAGAGTGAGAATGTTAGACAAGGAATGTTGAAGAAGGATGGAAGCTTAGTCTTATTTTAGGAGGGAACGAAAACCTCTTTGCATAGTAACTGTGAATTCTACACCAAAACATATCAAATTATCTCCCTGGACACACTATCTTAAAGCATGCAGTCAATATCCCAATTTGAAAAGTAATGATGAAATATTGTAAAGACTGAAATGCCCTTAGTGGCATTTCGAAAAAAAAGGAGGATGGGAAGGGCATAAAAGATCGTAAAAAGTGAAAAAAGGACTTCAAACGATATTATACCCATACGTAAAGGTGTCTGGTGCATTTTTTAAAACATAGATACCTCCAGCATTCGATCAGCCATATATAGAGGCTAAATATGTAGTTCACTCTTCTTTTAATTCATTGTTTGGATATATACTTAAAGATGTGTACGGCTAAATTCTTTAATTCTTTATTAGGATTTCTTTATTATATATTATGTTAAATATAATTTTTTTTTCTATATCTTTTAATTATGAGTCATTTTGATAGTTAAACTAGATTTTTTATTAAAAATATAAAAGAGGTTCCATAAAAAATATTAAAAGAAAACATAAAAGTGTATGTTGTGGTTTAACATAAATTTACTTCTTTTCCTTAATATTTTTATTCTTTTCTTTTATGGTATACTTTAATTTGTTTATGTAGTAAAAACCACCTTAAATTTAATTATCAAAATGAGAATATTAAAATAGCTGGCCAAAAAATTACTTACTTTTAAATCAAATGCATATTATTGAAACTCAATCAATAAACAGTCAATTTACAAAAAGAATTATAAAATACGAAATATAGTGTTACTAAATATAACTAAAAATATTACAATAATAAAAAGAATTCTCAATAGAATTTGTTACCTAAAAAATAAATGAATTAAAAGAAAACGTGGGGTAGGGGTATGGAGGGTGGGGGTGGTGGGATGAATTGAATAAGTATTAAATAGTTTGTTGTCGTTTGATTACAAAATTTATGTGTTTTACGCCACAGCATGGCCCCTTCCGTTTTATTCTTTCTCTTTTTTTTCTTCATTTTCTTCTTTCTTTTTATTATTTTATCTTCCTTTTTTCTTCTTTTTTTCTCCCTAGTTTATGTTTTCTCTTTTTTTCTCTTCTTTCTCTTCTTTCTTTTTAGTGTTTTATACATACATCTAATTACATTCATAATATAAATCAGTAACAAAACACCTAATTAAATTAATTATTGAAAGTAATAAATTAACTGAATATTTTTAATTAAATTAATTATACTCATTTTAGGGTTAAAACACCTACTAAAAATATCAACTCTTTATCATTATGAATACAATTCACAATTTTAAATTTTGATTAAGACAATATTGATTAGTTATTAATTTAATGTAAAATAATAATTGTTATTTATTAATTACTACTAGCTTTTACTATTATAATAATAATAATATTACTATAATAATTAAATATATATAACTATAATTTATGATTATGTATATTTAAATGATATTAAAAAATAAATTAATTATTAATTTTATAACATCAAAATAATAATATTAATATTGATTAATAATAATAGTATAAAGAGTGAGGAGAATGAGAGAAGATATTATAATATCAATTTTGGTACTAGTTTTGTCAATGCCCAAAATATTCTTTGTGACACAAATGGAAGAATGAATTTGTTTAGAGGTATTTTGGGGTGAAAATTGCATCAGGTACCAAAAATGTGATTTATAGGTACAAAAAAAACATAAAATAAAGATCAGGTGTGCGAAAGTGAAAGATCGGTACCATTTATATAGTTCACTTCAGTGAAAATTACATAATCTGGATTCCTAATAAATTCCTAAATAAATAAATGGATACTGGATAAGTTAAAATAGAATACGTGGTATTTATATTTTATATTTTAATAAGTGTGTTATTATAAATAAATTATAATCTAAATTTCTAATTTTTGAAATTTATCAAACCATAAAATTTCGAAAAAAGAAAATATCAAAGCTTGGGAACTTCTCTGACTGATGACTTTTTGAGAAATTGGATCCCCATTCCCTATTTATACGGAGTGGGTCGATGATTCCTTCTTCTGATTGGAGATGGATTAATCATTTGAAATGTTATGGTAATTAAATACCATATTGATAAAATAAGAAAGATGAAAAGAATGGTAATTAAAATAATGTTAGTGGATAGATTATTAGTGTTTGAGGAGTTACAATGGTGTGGTGTGTTATAGTAGTGTAAGTTATAAATAAAATTGATGTACTATATGGGTAATGAGTTGGGAACAAATTTTCATATATGAAAATGCTCATATTTTTATGGAACAGAGGAAGTATATCTAATGTGAACTGATTGTCCTTCCATATGCTATAAACACGAAATTTGGATGCTTTTAATGTCTAGATTTGACTCTATTTTTATCGCATAGCATGTGAATTATGATAATTATTGCATATTTTACACATTTTGATAATTTGACACATTTGTTGAGTATTGCTCAAAAAAAACAAAAAAAAAAAAAGATGCAAGATGGTCAAAATCAACATTCAGACCCACTAAGCAAACTCAACGGTAACCTTGCTCGCCACAGGCCCGTTGTGGAAAGCACCGGGATCTGAATAATCGATTTATCTACTTTATGGATAGTAATTTTTCTTCTTTCTTAATGAAAAACATTGAAGAAGAAAACTTAATTCAATAAAAGGTGATTCGTTATATATACTTCACTAGTTGCGTGCTACTGTGTAGATATTTAGTGATGTTACAAATAATTTTATATGATACGAAGATGGATATTCAAACCACATTTCTTAATAATGCAAGCATAATAAAATATGAAATTGATTATCCTAAAGGAAGTTTAATAACAAATACCCTCTCTGTCCCACTAGAAATGAAACGTTTTTCTTTTTGGATTGTCCCATTAAAAATAAAACGTTTCTTAAAATAGAAATAATTTTATCTCTACTTTTCTCTCTCTCTTCTTTAACTCACAAAACAACACTACATAAAATCTTGTGGCGAAAAGCAAACGTTTCATATTTATTGGGACGACTAATTTTCTTATAAGCAAAACATGGTATCAATAAAACAAAGTGCTACTCCACTAAACATCAAAATGAATAAGTTAAAAAAAAAAACTGGTCTTCTTGCAAGTAATGTGACTTGCGCAGCAATGGCCGAGTTTGAGTTGATGTGGTTTCCTTTCCTCATCATTTCCCACAATTAGAGCATCATCTCCCACTTTGCTTCCTCAAATTTATTATTTATCCGAGTTTGGGAAGAATAAACTACTCAATTCAATAGGATTTCGAATCACTGAGAGCAAAACTACGATAATAGTGTTTGGACTATCATCCCAATGATTGCCTTTCGTCAGATCCAAAGAATTCATTCTGGATGGCAAACATATACTGAAACTGAACCAATCTCTCAAAATAAAATTATTTAATAAGTTTAGATAATTAGCTGAGATTTTAATATCCATTTATAATGAAAGTAATTTTAAAAAGTGAATGATACTCCACTACTTAGTACTAGTATAAAGTAGGAGTGTAAAGTTTAGCATTTGTTTTGAAAGAAATGTAATTTAGTAACCAATATGATGCAAGTTTCATATTTTACTAACCAATTATGAAATTAATCTGACTATACTCATTATTGCTCTAATACAACTAGTCTAAAGTCTTGCTTAGGAAAATCATTAACCCAACTGAAAATATTCCAAGGCCACCCAAAATTAAATGGTTAGCTCAAATTAACATCCGGAGTAGTGTGCTTTTCATTTCGCATTTCAAATTATGTTTAATTTTGAGAATGTAGTCATTATTAGATTAGAGCCCATTGCAGAATATACACAATGCAAAATATTTAGCAAATGAGTTGTTTATGCGGAGAGCAATTGGTTGAAACAATAGTAACTATGTGAATCTTTCCATGTTTGTTTTGTGTTAACTAAACCATGGTTTCAACAAGGGCCTCCTGCATAAGTTTCTCTGTCAAAGTTTTTGAGAGTCCCATCACACAATCAGCAGTTCCTACCTGCAAAAACTCATTCAGTTGGACAATGTGATGGATAAATTTATTATAACAACATATATATTTGAGCATTGTTCGTACATTTGGACTACAGAGAGAGAGAGAGAGAGAGAGTCTGACCACAGTGTCTACCAAAGGCAAAATCAGTGGATGTTCAAGCATCAAACCTCCAGCAACATTAAAAGTTATTCCCTCCTCAATCTGAGAGAACTTACTATAGTTAATTAAGCAAAGATACAATTACTTCAAACATTTTCTCAAACAATTTACCAGGCTATCAATAACTTCATCAGGTATTTCTAGGAAATAAACCTGCATTAGAAATCAAAATCTAAGTTAGTCCAGAAATTAGTTTCACCTCATGCTCATACATGTCAAAATATGATCCACAAAAAACTTTTTACATGCAAAGATTTTCACAAATGCAACTTATTTCACTAATGTCCAAGTTACTCAAATTACAGATAAAATACCAGCATGATACATACATGCTCAACTCGGTTTTCTTGCCTATGAGCTATTGCATGTTTCAAGCACAAGGAAAAGAAAACTTATGCAAAACCTGACACAGGCCCAGCACAATCCCAATACAGAAAATAAGAGTGAGAATAGCAATGTTCAGTAGAAGTAGTAGGTCTTGATTTCTAGCATAAAATCAAGATACCAAAAACTGAATCTTGATTCTTAACTTGTTAATATTTGATAATGCATCCCATTTAATGAGAAAAAAAGCTCCACACGAAGAAACTAGTGGTACTACCAAAAAAAAAGAGTAAATGGAATGGTATCTGAGAAGTACCTCTGCACTCTCCCATCCTCCTTTTCTACTACCTGTCACCAAGTTAGTTACAACTACTGATCCCACAACTTCGCCTGAACCACCAGAATAGTCTGTAAAGCAATATGACAAAGAAGAATTAACTAATATATAGGATAAATCCCATAAGTTTTTTATAAAGTTAATCAAGCAACCTCTAATAAACTGCCGTGCTTCTTCTGCAGATGTTGGCTTTTCTCTAATAGTCCCTTGATACACCACCACCTTAATACCAATTAGATGCAAATAAAGACTTAACTTCAAATAGCTGGTCCTGACCATGGCAATACCATTACAATCATGCCCCTATTCAGTGTTTGTGATGATGTTTGACAAAAATGAACCAAAAAAGGCAGGTAACGATAGATTACAGACAATGCACCCCATAACTATGCGCAAAATTCAATATAAACTTAGAAAGGAAAAATATTGCATGAAGAGACCTTCCAAGACTTTATGTAACCAACAGATTAAAAGAAATAGGTTTGTGAAATACTGAAAACGAAGACAAAATCAAACCTAAAATTGGTTAACTTTCACATGTTAATGTTAACTTAGTGATTACTTGAATGAGTGAAATATTTTCTATCTAACTGAATACTCCGTAATTGTTATTTTAGGCAGGTTTAGGTCAACTGAATTATTTAGTCACACTGTATTCTCTTGCTTTATACTTTAGAGAACTTCAGAAATTTGGATTGAACTGTTGACATAAATTGCCACTTAGATATGTGGATTATATTACTTTCCTATTATATTTGAAACAATCAGCATGGCAATTTTACAATTCTTTAAGCAAAATAGAGTCAAAATAGAATTAAAATTAATTTGTGAACCTCGTCTGTATTCTAGAATCAAGAGCGTCATTCTACAAAAAATAAAACCCCTATACAACAGCTTACAAGTTAGCATTGATCTGCTCAAGAAAAAATGAAAAAAAAAAAGTAGTATAGAGAAATAGAAGTAGAATAGAATCAATTGATATTAAAAGGAAATATCAACATACTGTATCAGCAGTTATCAGCAGGGTAGGGCGTGATATGTCCTCCACTTGAGCAGTTCTGTCGAGCTTCATCATAATAGCATCAGCCTAAGAAGTTAAAACGATAGAAACATCATTGAGCTGTATGCATCAAAAACATAGATAAAATTTGTTTAAGGTCAGCTTCGGATCCTTGAAATGGAAAAACTTGAAAGACATCCTTTGCACTATCCTATTACCAATTATCTTTAGCTTCCATTCAAGAAAAGTATTTCTGATGCCTAAAATCAGATTAGTAAAGGATGCAAAGCAACACCCTTTTGAAAGTCAATTTTGCTAGAATATCCAATAATGAGATCACAGTTTTAGTAAATGATGAGTTCAAAGGTAGTGCTATTGATCCACAAGAAGCTTCAACAAAATATGTAATGTGAAATGAAGTGCATTTTTCTCTGTATACATACATATATGTATGTTTTGTGTGAATTAAAATCATTTAATAAGAATATTTAAGAAAACAAGATTCAAAATTTCAAAACTCATACTATAATACTATGCAAGTTTGACATCAATGGAACATAAGGAGCAAAGGGATTTTTCATGAAGTATAGCTGCATACTTATAAGAAATAAGTAAATATTTTAGTTTCACAAAATTTATTAAAATTATATTACTGTTGAAAGCACATTATCTTAGTGAGTAATTAAAAAAGAGAAAATAAAATCAAATAGTAGTATTTGAGAAGAAGATTGAAAAAGCAAAACGCGCCTTTGCTTCAGCTAGGGCCATCACAAGGTCTTCCGGTTTTTCCTTCCTGATACTTTTCTCATCTATATCTGCACTCTAAATGCCAAAAGAGTAAAGTCAAGTAAGCGTCAGCTGTACAATTCCATTGCCCTATCTGGTTTCAAATTCTAATATATTAGAAGAAATTACCAGGATGGTGAAATCATAGCCCATCTCCGCCAGAATCTCGCGACGGGCCTTGGACGAAGAACCCAATATTATCTAAGCAACATGAGAATGAATGTGTTACTCCTACTTAGTACTATTTGATTAAAACAAATAATCAAAGCAGAAAAACCTCGAAATTTTGGTTTTTGGGAGGGATTCTGATGTCCATTAGCGTAGAGGATAAGCTATGCCGCCAACGCAACTATGAATTCCATTTGCATATCTACTTTACTCATGTTTTATACTATACTTACATTTTACTACAGCTATCATTATCACAAATTAGTATTAAATATTCCATGATTACTCTTTTTTTGGTATGATGAATTATAATTTCTTTACCTTTCCTTTGCATTTTCAAATTCTTTCTCAATTTATACCTAAACATTATATAATCAGAACTAAGATTAATTAAGTTTTGATTTCATCGTGAAGGAATAGCATAAACGAAAAAACGAATATTAAAATAAAATACTCCATTCATTCCATAGTAATAGAGACATTTTGCCATTATGGTACGTTCCATAGTAATAGAGTCTTTTTAGTAAAAGTCAACACATTTTTCCACATCTACTTTTACTCTCTCTTACTTTTTTCTCTCTTCATCTCTCTACCATTTTCATTTTCCACTTTATTCTCCTTTTACTTAGCTCAACTAACACAAATTTTCTTAATCTCCGTGCCAAAAAGAAACATCCCCATTACTATGAAACTGAGTGTGTAATGCTCATCCATAGCCCTTCCACTCCAGTATAAGTAGTCATATTCAAAAAATATTCAATTTCAAAATGAACGAGATAACAATAAACAATGATGAAAATTTTATAACCATTATCATCCATGCTGATGTGAGTACAAAACTACGGGTGGATGAATCCCATACATAAATCAGTTAATAACATAATTGAAAAGGCTTTTACTAAGTAATATAGGAATTCCTGAGCCCAAGAGTTAAAGAATAATAAGTACTACCCCTTGTTGGTTCCAAGGGATGGGGCAGGCTAGGTTAGCTGTTCAATTGAAAACCCCTTGTTGGTTCCAAGGGATGGGGCAGGCTAGGTTAGCTGAAAGATGGTTATCGGTTCAATTGAAAAGTATGAATGACAAAATTTCTCTAGACTAATAACCAAAAACCTTGCATATAAATAAGTTCATACATTCCTAAACAGTAGCACAAAATCGGATGATTTACTTTAATATTCGTGGGTCTCAAATTTAATGCAGCAAATATCATCACATAATGTTGACAAATGTTATCAAAGCATAATATTACACCACAGTAGTTAATTGAAAATGATATTTAACACCCAAATTCTGTAGGTGTGAAATAACTCATTCAGAAGACTAACAATGTAAATGTCAGTGCAAAAGGGTGAAGCACATCACAGTGAGCTTGCGACGTAGCATAAGTCATATCTGAGCCTTGATATCTTGAATAGCAACAAGTGCAGCATTGCGCCCCGGTGCACCCATTACGCCACCCCCGGGATGGGCCCCACTCCCACATAGATACAAACCTTTTACTGGAGTTCTGTAGTTTGAACTGCATCAACCACCAAATTATACATCATTTTACCAATAATAAAACTAGATGTACAGATTCATAGTATCTTTCCTGAGAAATGAGAATGCATACACAAGTACCTGAAATTCATGAATACATATACCACATGAACAGCTACATTAGTTGAATATGGTTGTATATGTGTTATTTTTTTTGTTCATCTAGCGTTCATAGATTTTGTGTTTATCCATGTGTTTTTCTATATTAATATGTATGCCGATTATGGTTCAAATAAAAAAAATTATTGTGAGAACTCCTGTACTGAAACCTAGGAGTAATTCATGATATTTGTAGAGTGCAATAGTTCTTACAGTTCTCTATTTAAGAAGTTTTCATTTGAGCTATATTGACCAAGCAGAATATGAAGAGTTACGAACATTACCATCCTTTCACAGGCCGCATGAGGAACAAGGAATCTAGTCCCATAGCACCATGAAAGATATTTCCACCTGCCAAAGTCACAAACCCCGGATGATCAAGCAAAGAATACATGGTGAACAGATTTTTCTCTGAAAAGAATGTGATTATCATCTAAATGGACCTTTATATATGCACAACGGACCACTGATCCTATATCTTACATCTAATATCCTTTGATTGTAGCTATAAATGAACTATGAACAAAGCCTATTCCAGCTTGGCCTATTTTAGGATCGAAGGTTTATGGTAGCCCGTCATGAGTATAAACTTTCCATTCAAACAGTTTTTTGACAAAATATAAGGTGCTTTCCATAAAAGCACTTAACATCATATCATATGCTAACCTGAGTGCCATTTCAACCTCATCTTACGTAATGACTACTAACAAACTCCGTAAGGTAAGGACTATTAGATTGTGTTCGAGTAAAAAGACAGAAATGTGAAATGATGAGCATGACTTAAATCTTAATAATAGAATACTAGGAGTAAAACGCATTTTACAAGCATATGAAACAACATTTCACTATTAAACTTCACAAGCATAGTACTGAAGTTTGACAGCCAAGTGAAGAAAAATTGTGAATCGATAGGTTAGGTTTTTGATCTAGATCCCTAGTTTCCGGTCTTGCTTTAATTATTTGAGTTCTAGGCTCATGGTCACTAGGAAGGATAAAAGTTATCTTAGTTAGACTTTATGCTTCGATACTGAAGCTTGGCTTAGGGAAAATTGGCCTGCAAGTTTCTGTTTTCTTTTGCAGTTATTCAGCAAGTACTCGTTCTTGTTTTCGTTGCAGTTCTTCAGCAAGTACTTGTTCTTCTGTTTTAATTTATTCCTTTCAACAAACAGGTTGTATTTTTTCTTTCATCTCAAAATACCCTTCACTTTATCTTATTCTACCAATAAATCAGTCTACGCAGTATTGATCTTGTTCTGCATAACTTTAAAAAAGTCCATCATGTTTATCTGCAAATTCTAAGTTCATGTAATAACCACGTATTGTCTTTGTATGAAGGTATAAATACCCATCCTTATTCCTGCAATGAATAGAATGGGTACCTGTCAAACCAATTTCTCGTTCAAGGTCTGGTGGAGTCAACATGTCATAGCCTATGATTGATGAATTAAAGCCTGGGGCGTACTCCTCAATTAAGTCGAAGCATCTTTGAGCAAATGAGCTCTGCATCAAAACTTCAGCATTAGAAAAGGGATATTTATACCAAATAGAGGTGTGGAGGACACTTTATTATGAGAAAATGCCCGAATGAAATAAAATAGATGAGGTAGCAAAACTCAAAATCTGTATACAAACCACAGAACTGACTTACTCTGTATTCAGAATCTTCCCAGCTGCCATCGCTAGGCTTATATGGTGTGTACTGAATAAAGAGGTTGATCACATGCTTTCCTGTACAGAATTGTCGATACTTTTACTATAATGTTATGGCCAGAAGATTCAAGAAAGATGGTAGCAGCATTGGGAAATAAATCAAACTATTTTACATTGAGAAACGGAAAATTACAAACCATGCTATTACTAGTTGAAATTGTAAGAAAATCTCTGGATTGAAAAAAAATATCTTTAGAAATGAAGATTGCATATATAATATACTCGTCCAAATAAATCACCGAGACTTTTAAAGTACCAGGTGGAGAAATGGTCTTGTCCAGTGCAGAAGGAATTGTCATCTCAATTATAGGTCTTCGAGAAGGTATCCCGTTTAGAGAATCCAAACATGCAGATTCAATCTCCTCCATCCTATTTTAGCCAAAAGAACATGACATCAACATCATCCATAGACAAATAAGTTAGAAGAACTATTAAAAAACCATTTTCTGACATAGTTTGAAGTGGCGAATAGTTACTTTCAACGTCGTGAATGTGATTTGAAAGATCTTTTACATAATTATTAACAATGTCTGTAAGATAACAAGAACACCAAGGAAATTTCTTTTTCTTTTTCTTGTTGTTAGGGTAAACATTAAGGCAATTTCACTTTCAAATAAAAGGCAAAGTTTGTATTTTCACACTGTTTGTGTATAGTGTAGGAGAACTCCAGCACAAAGAATGGAAAATAAATTATGGAAAGTGAAATTAAACAATTAGAAGAGTTCTCATCTCTACCTAAGTGTGATGTGCACTTTCTGATCAAAAAATAAATCTTAGACTGTTCTTTTCGTAAGGAGAAAGAACCCTTTTATTTCCTAGGCCAAGTGAGCTGGCCAGAGGAGTCTGCAAACCAAAATCTACAATCAAACTATAAATTAATTAATTATCAACTGAGTTTGGAACAGTGTTGTTAGGGGCGTGGGGCGCAATAGGCCGATTATGAAAAAATCCTGAGCGCGGGGAGATAGGGCGCACTAACAGAACAGAATTCTTCTTTTCTTGCTATACTCAAAGAATTTGAGTAGAATCAGGAAGAATCAAATGAGAAGAGGATAATAAGAAATAATTAATGTCTTGAGAAGAGAAGAGCTGGACACAATTTCAATTTTTTGAGATTTGAAAAAGTTACTACTCCCTTGGTTCCCTCATAGTTGAGGCAGAAAAAAAAAGAAAGTGAGAAAGTGAAACTATATATAGAAATGCCTAAACTATGAGAGAACTTCCCAAAATGGAAAAATGACTCAACTATAAGGGAACGGAGGGAGTATTATTTTGGGTGATATTTTTGGTGATTTAAAGGAAAAGATTTCAATATTAATATGATTGAGTTATTTTAGGAAAATACGATTTAGCATTTTCTGATTTAAAAATTTTAGCAGCCGAAGGCTCACCCCAGACACCTTGGGGCGATTTACGATTCAGCTGGCGCCCCGAGCCTTCAAATCTTATTTTCCTTTGACACGAGTCGAAACTCTCAACAAAAACTAATGAGCTCCTTGATACGAGCCTAAACTATCAATGAAATTGATGAAGAAGCTCCATGGTACGAGCATAAACTAGCAATGAAAATTAAAGAACTTCTGAATATGAATATAAACTATTTATCAAACATATCGTTGCAAGTTAAGCATTGAAAAAATTGCTATTGAACTTGAGGGGGAGTGTTGGTATGAAAAGAATATGTGTGATTGAAGGAAATACACCCTGCGTCCGGCATTAGGAGTACCGGAAGTCCAAATTCACTTTTACTATATATAGTAAGTAAGCATCACATTGTACTAACTCATCCACTCATGTTTTATTATAAAACTAATACTCCCTCCGTCCCCTAAAAATAGAAACTTGCAACGGCATGGGTTTTAATGCAAAATTGTGAAAGAGAGAGATAGAAAGAAAAGTGTGTTAGTGGAACATGGGTATCACCTCATTAGAGAGAGAAATTTTCTTAAATAGAAAGTTTCTATTTTTGGGGGATAGATTAAAAAGGAAAGAGTTTCTATTTTTAGGGGATGTGGGAGTATATAATTATGGGTCTCACACTCCACTATTTTATTCCACCCACTTTCCTTTGTATTTCTTAAAACCGTGCGAACTTGACCACTACTCCTAATGCCGGACAGAGGGAGTAATACAATTAGAGACTATTCACGAAAGGAAGAAATCAATTTGGCTCAATCTATATAAAGAGTTGGATGTATTGTTAATTAACAAGAGCATAATACAGTGTAGTTTTTATTATGAAGAGAGTTACTCTGGAACATACAAAAGCAAACTGGCATCAACATTCAACAGGTCCAAAAATGTCAAGGGATGTTAGCTTTTAAGTTGCCTTCATTTAGGCTCGTCAATGAGTTGATATATAGAATCGCATGGAATATAATTCTTTTGGGTAAATTCGAAATTTGATGACCTTTTTTGTGCTAATGACTTCCCCTAGAAAAAGCAAGCATGCGAAACTGTGTAGCATCTTCAATAAGAAAATTTAGGAAATACCTCTCCGCACCAATGTGGATTGTGCCCATATGCTGCGGGCCAGCATCTGGACTGTTCAATTTACAGCAATGAAACTGCGGTAACTTCTCAACAGCCAGATTAATTTTGGTGGTCGCCTGTCCAAGATGAAAGTATTATCACTCATTCACTTGAATTTCAGTTGCGAAAATATACAAGGAGAAACAATTTCCAGAAACTCAAATAAAGCTTTATGAATGCAACCTATGTTTCCTTTTTTCTTAATCTTTTTTTAGTTCGGGGAGGGGATATCAGCAGTAGTGACTGAAGCTGAGACGTCTCACATTTACATAGGGAGGTCTACTGCGTGGGTGTCACTTATAGGGTAACAAATGCAACACATTAAAAACATAACAAGTCATGAAAATATGCTTATTTGTGTATGCAACTGATACGATCCCTAATCGGTTTCACACGAAAGTGTGGAATAGCATATAAGAGGGAGTCAACCCTTTACATTTGACCATGGTTTTGGGTTAAGAAGGCTTCCTATCTTATATGCTTATCAATTTGGTGCGGTGAACGTGGATCCGAATGTCCTACGGAAAGGGGCTACCCGTAGGTGTGACCAAAGGGGTGCCACCGAAAACTGTGGGCCCGGAGGAAAAAGGCAGCAAAGGGAATGGTGGGCCCATGGCTTTGGGTTTGCCAGCCGGCGTGTTCCATCCGTGGCCGTGCGGTTAAAAAAGAGGGATGGATTGATACACTTTCACACGAAAGTGTGGAATAGCATATAAGAGGGAGTCAACCCTTTACCTTTGACCATGGTTTTGGGTTAAGTTAGGGCTTCCTATCTTATATGCTTATCAGCAACATATTTTGTTTTAACAAATTACCATCAATTATTTGAAAAGAAGACTTACAGAGCTATAGTCAGCGTTCTTGATTGCGTCAAGAAATTCATAAGGAAGTACATTTTGTGGCAAAAATTCCTGTGTCAGTAAAAAAGCTATTGAAATTTGTGGTCCACGATCACAAATCTTTTACCTTAATAAAATCCTTTAGTCAAAATGGAATATAAGCAGAAGAAGAGAATTAAAAACTTCACCACAAATGTCCTGTATGGCGTTGCATTTGATAAAACAACAGAAGAGTGCAGTTCTGTACCATCAGCAAGTAAAACCTGATCACAGTCCACATACCAATTATATAAATTGGTGTGTCCAAAGTTTGTAATAGTCAACCATAAAATTCAATTCACATGCTTACTCCAGATACTCTGCCGGAATCATCAATTATCAATTTTGATACCTAAGAGCATAACAGAAACGGTTTTAGACTTCTTAAAAGAAAATTATTTGCACAGCAAAACAACGCAAAATGATGTTAGTAAAATGAACATCCACCAGACTTGCTAACTAAAAAAAGCTTGAGACTTTGTCAAAAGCAAAGATTAGTTAGACTGAACATACAAAAACTGCTTCAGTTCGCCTAACTAGCTACAAACAGAACTGTGTGCTATCTTTAATGTGTATTTTACAATAGCAGAAAAGATTCAAATTATAACTTCTTTCTCTTCTAGGTTAATGAACAAGACTGGATGACAACACTCTCTTACAATGCTGTACGGCAATATAAAGCTTTCAATTTGCACGCATTGATAAAAACTATGTTTCTGGTCAGATAATTGGAACATTATTGAAAGTGATAACAGCATAATAAGTTAAGACTTTTCAAAAAGATGTAATGGCAGCACTCTGAGATACTAGTACATTTTGAAGCAAATAACAATAGTTTGCAAACATGGTATCTGATCAGGAGGCACAAGCTAACATAATTAATTTTCACAAACTCACTTCAGTCTCTGTCATTATGGTAACACCAGCTTCTTTAGCAGCTCTTGAGATTGCCAAGGACACAGAACCCATCCCACCTTCAACAAACCTGATAATTTGTCGTATGAGAACTTACAGGAACTAAATGAACGATATCCACATGCTAAGAAAAATGAGGGACCATGTCAAAGATAGGTTTTAGTCATTAGGTATCTTACTTGCATATATCTTTTATACAGCATCAATTGGAAGTCACGGAAAAACTGAAGATGGGATATAAAACATCCTTGAAAACATTGGATACAAGCAGGTATATGTTTGATATTATTAACTACGAAAAAATAACAATGCAGTGACATTTTACCATGTTTACATAGATACTCACGACCAAATGCCGCGATCGCCGTCAGTTTCTCCCATCACATGGTGTAGCAGAACATATCCACTACCTGGTGTACTGACAGATCCCTAGGATATAACAAAAAAAGAGACAGGAGCTCAAAACGAAATTGTAACACATTGAATTTGGCTCTGTATCTAACACATACACAGAGCACAAAGTCACAAACACAATGGATGAGTGATTAACTGCTCCAAGAAAAGTTAACAAGCATTGTATAAGAACCAGGTATCTTGTAGTGGGTGAGGAAGGAGTAGAGGAATAATAAAAAATAAAGTTAAAAAAATAAAAGGCAAAAAGAAAATACAAAATAAAGTTAAAAAAATGTAAGGCAAAAAGCAAACAACACACAAACATACCAGAGAGCAGAAGGAAGAAGGAACTTAAACAATGCAATATTGATAAGACATACACAGTGCCATGAACTGTATCAATCAAGGAAAGGAAATAAATTCTCTCTGAAAGATTTGTTATAGCAATTGAGTCACTGACACTACCATTAAAAATATTATTGATACTGAGCCACCACATATGAATTGCCAGTGTACTGAAAATAAGAGTTGAGACAATTCTTACTGTTGTCCCTATAACTGCATCAGTTGCAAGTGTTGCCTTGAGGACATCAGCCTGTATTACCAATACAATAATGAAAACATAAGATGGAATAATAAGTAAATAGAAGTTCAAACTGCAGGATTTTCTCATTTACCAAATGAAAGCTGTACAAATTTTCCAAGACACTAGACACAGACCAAATGTTATTAGTCGGAGTTAAATAGATCCTTTTTCCATTCTTTCTTTTGATTAAAGAAACCTGCAACTGCTACAGCCTACCAGACAGCCAAACCCGGGTTTGTGCTATTCGCGTACAAGCCATACAAAAAAAATGGCTATGGAAACTCAGTGCGGAGGGGGTCAACCTAAAATGCATTAATGGGATCCAATCCTGTGAAGTTTGGCCACATGCTCACCTACTCCAGTAACTCCACCAATTGGCCACCCCCAAGGGAGTGGTAGGTTGTTACTAATGTGTTATTTGGTTATCTTAGGCCTCAAGGGTAGATGAATTTAAAAACAGCTCCTATGATTGCTACGAGGGAAACAAGCATATCGAATATTGATTTACAAGCAAAACCAGAAGCCCATTATCTCATCATCAACCCACCAAAAACCTTGATCATTACTCCAAGATAAATTAAGTTCTGACTAAATTCTTCCATCTGATAAAATGCTTTTTCACCTTGGCCGTGACAGAAATTATAAGGTATGAGGTGTTTTCACAAATGCATAGCTCCAAAGAGGGTTGCTAGATCCTTCTAGTACAAACATTTTTCAAGTACCTCAAACCAATTGTTTAAGACCTTTGATGCAGGAGACAGCAACAGATCCATAAAATCCCTACAAGCTCAACGAATAAAAGTAAAGAAAGGTAAGATGCTGTACTTAACTGCGTATTAACTAAATTCTACTTGAACAGAAGCAAAGCAGATGCAAAGATCTCGCTATTGAACAAGTTAGAAACTGATATGAACTCTTACAGAAGCTCCTTATTCCCCATGGCAACTGCCCGTTGCATCAACTGAGCCCAAAAGACTGACTTCTGTAGGTTATCCTTCATACGAAAATTAAAGGATGCAGCCTCTTGTAGTTTCTCCGGAGGAGATGAATCCAAAAGGGGATCCATGAATTTGCAGAAGTTCTCTAGTTCCCTCTCGTACCTACACAAAGGTGCCATATATAAAATAAAACAAGAGCCATAAACATGACTTCTACTTCTTTAAAAATGTGAGAAATATGGAATTTTAAAGTAATTGAACCAAACATACGGAAACCTAATGACTGAATCAATTATTATAGTGGTAGTTCTAGATGAATGAACATTCAGCACCCTTCCAGGAGGATACACTGAATAGCTGCTGCAACCAACTAGTACTTCGCAAGTATAGTCAAACGCATTCCTAAAGAAGTTCGCACTCTGCAGTCTAATACATCTTGTAGAAGTTGATAAGCACTGTGGGCTAATTTACTAAGATGGAGATAACTTTCAAATAGTTTCCTATCAGCTGTGCACCGAAGGTATTTTCAGTATCATAACGAGTTCGATCACCTCAAGAGTGTCACGCTAAAATTTGATGAAAATGAAAATAATATGCATAATGCATGCTAATCAAAACTTACTAATTTTCACAACCAAGTAATAATGGGAAAGCAGATAAATTTCCTCAAGCCCTTTTGACTCATCAAAGGAGATAAAAGTTCAAAAGCTGCTTATTTCCATAATCAAGTGAAAGCAGGTAATTTCCTCAAAACAGATCAAAATATGGCAATTTCCAAAACCATGCAAGTAATGGAAGCATAAAAAAAACCTTTCAACTGAGATAATATTGACGCATTTGTTCACATTTGATACTATAAATTTATAATCAAGCACCCTACTCCCTTATCAACTTCAAAACATTTAGGCTAGTATACCGGGGATAAGCCTCAGCATCACGCTTGGAGAATTTAGAAATCTGAGAGTGGTTAAGCGTCTTATCAGTGCCCAGCAAAAGGTAACGCCCATCCACACACGGAGTGAAGGACGCTGGATTCCTCTTCAGCAACTTCAATCCATGCCTCCCTAACTCCAGCTCCCTGATTTCACAATTGACAACAGCAATCAACAAATTGAAGCGGAATCAGTAGGAATAGGGTTACGAATTACGATTATGTACTTAATAACGGTGGGGCGGAGAAGGCTCTGGAGGTAGCTGCAGCGAGAGAACTTGAAGCCAGGAACGAGTTCCTCAGTGACGGCGGCGCCGCCGATGACGTGGCGGCGCTCAAGGACGGCGACAGAGAGACCGGAGCGGGCGAGGTAGGCGGCTGCGGTGAGTCCATTGTGGCCGGCGCCGATTACAAGAGCGTCCCATTTTTGGTTGATCAATGCTTGGGCGGAGATGGAAGTGGTATGGTGCCTTGGCCACATCTCTGCTCAGGCTCAGCTCTCTCAAAAAGATGTTAGGTGGTCATGCACAAAAATACACTATAAAACATTTTTTCATTTCAGGTTAGCAGTCCTCTGCAGTGCAGGCCAAAAAAGCACACATCTCAATATTGTGTCGTTTTGGGCATTGTTTACTGATATCTATTACACCACTTGATCTTCTATAGTAGTAGTAGAAGATAAAAATTACTGATTTTGATTTTGATTTTGTTTTTTTAAGAAATTGGGTGTCGAAGACTCAATTATTCAAGACTTACTCAAAAAGGAAATCGGGTTTGGGTATAGGATATGGAAAATTTGTATTTTCATGTTCACATACCCGAAGAGATTTCAGAGGTGAAATCCGTAGATATCTAAATTGACATTCATATTCTCGGCGGATAATTATGTTGGGGTTATGTTGAAACATGCATAATAGAAGACTTGAATAATATTCACTATTACCGTACACTATGGGCTGTGACTATTTACAGACCTGCTCAAAGTTTATCGAACCGGCGGTTAAAACTGAAACCGTGAGAATTTATCCGAACCGAAACCATCGATTTTTGAATCGTGGTTCGGTTCAGGTTCAAAAAATTTTGAATCGAAACCGTGCCGGAACCGCCGGTTCCGGAGCGGTTCCAAACCATAACTGCAAGAAATCACCGGAAAACCGTGAAACCAAGTCGGAACCGCAAAAAACCGGCGGTTCAAAACCGTGGAAAATCATAAAAAACCACCGGAAAACTGTCGGTTCGGAACCGAAACCGAAACCGGCGGTTTTGGAACCGGAACCGTAACCGCGAAACACCCTCGCGGTTCGGTTTCATTTAAAGAATTTCCAAAACCGGAACCGGCGGTTCCGAACCGTAAACGTCGGGTCCTGAACCGTGGGCACCTCTAACAGTACTTAAATTGAGTAAAATGGTAATTGAGTATCATTTTTGCTTTAGACATATCATTTTTGGATAACCTTCGCCCAGGCGTTGTATCAGATATAATCAAGGTGTTTTTCACCTTAATTCTCATTGTCTCAAGACTTTTGGTGCCCTTTGCTGGCCACAGCTCCATTCCTTCTCCTTGGATTCAAAGAACGTCTCCCATGTGCCTCATCGAGTAAATGTCGTCGTGTATTTAGTTATCATTGTTTCTCTAAGACATTTCCACGACATTTATTGCACACCGTTTGACAGTGGCTCCTAGTTTTGGCTGTCGACATGTCAACAACATTTCAGAGAAACCATGTCTCTGTAAAATAATATAAAACACATTATCAAGCCATTTATTCAAATGCTCAATTTGAATATAATTAATGAATACAATTAGGATTTAGGACATACCAACTTCAATGGTGTTGCTCCATATTTGGCATTGATGAGGTATGCGTGTTAGCAAGGGAGCTATCTATCACATGCATTTTCGCAGCATCGTTATCAATGCATATTAAGTAGTACGATCGGTTTCACAAACTGGGAAGAAAATCTGCATAAAAAGTGATAGATATGTTTTTGACATATAAGACTTACGATAATGTAATCATTTATTTATATCACCAACTGAATAGTGTATGTACACAACATAAAGACGTATCTCGTAAGCATTATTGCAATTATTAGCATACATTAGTGTATAAAATTTTTGTTATAATGTAGTACGAAATAGGGGTTAATAACTAAACTTATAGCACAAACACTTTTCCTAATAGAGCTCATACGCCTGTCTTTTTAGTACCTTTTCACGATGAGTTTTGTTTTGGGAACGAGCGAGTGATAGACCTTGATTAAAATACCGTCTTCGTTTTGTTTAGTTGCGAATGGAATTTTCGAATGCTTGTTTTATTGTTGATTAATTGTGTGGTGAAAATAGTCGACGAGATTATTGTGAGAATCGTCGATGGAAAAGTTGGGCGTTCGTCTAAGTACTTGGAATAACACCAAAGTACTAAAATAATAAAACACCACAATTTAATCTAAGCACTAAATTTCATATATTTTTGGGCCTATCACTTTTGTCTATTTTTATTCTTTTCTAGCTCATTTATCCTTATTCAATTAGGCTATTTTTAATATAGCCATTTATTCCTAATTCTTATTAAATTACCGCTCAAACTAAATTTCTTCTCCTAAATCCTTTCTACACGTTTTCTTCTCTTCATCAATATCTCCACTCCCTAAAATCTCTCCAACCACCAAATCCATGAATATTTCTATCAATTTTGCCTATAAGATCCCACATTCACGTCCTTTTCAAACTCTACTGCAGTTCTTTCTTCAATTTCACACGAAGGTAAATTCTCCTCAATCTCTTGAATAATAAACCTTCGCATAATCATATTAATTTTGTAGTCAATTCCATCGTATTGCAGTTCTGAATCGAGAGAGAGCTGTGATCTCAATTCCCCCAGTTTTCTAACAAGTTTGATTCTTCCTAAAGGTATCTCCTTTGATCTGAAATCATCTCCTCATCATTCCATGACGTAGATCACATATTCGCACACGAGAATAAATTCTTTTGAAATCCTTGAAATTTTTGAATGACGCTCCCTCCTAAAGCTTCGGTATTTAATGCTTAGAATGTCATTTTGTGTTTCTCTTAAATTCCAAATTTCTGAATTCATCTGCCTGCCCATAAATATTTGAAACGAACAACTATGAATTTTTAATGAAAGATTTAGATTTGGGAAAAGGATGAGAGACGTGAGTTTTGGTAGAGAAAGATGGGTACCTCCTATTTATGATTTTGGACGAAAATTTTGGAGAACTGGAGAGAGAGTTATAGCCGAGATATGTGTTTCAGATATGGGAGTTGGATTTCGTTTCTGTTTTGTAAGTGGTGGACGATGACTGAGAGGGAGAGGGAAGGCGTGAGTTACAGTAGAGAGAAAAGAAGTTTTCGACAGTCAGAGAAGGGAATACATAGGTATTTTTCTTTCCATCCTTTTTATTAAAAATGTGTTAGAGTCGAGAATGTACTAATACATACATATATGTGGTGGCTGGGCATTATACACACAAAACTAATTTTACTTCTTTTACCTTGTTTTGCAATGTGTTGGAATGGGGAGTATATACGTGTGCAGATGTGGGAGTATTCTGCATTAAATTCTTTTTATAATAAGCTTTCTGATGTTCTTTTGTGATAGAGAGTTTGACGTGTAGTGTTGAGGGAGTTGTTAAATAAAGTGGTGTTGAGGGAGTATATACGTGTAGTGAAAGTTAGAGCTAGTAAATTGATAATGCTTGGTTTATTATTATTTTTTTTTGGTTTGCAACTTTGGCCAAAGTAATGCTTTAGAAATGGGCCACTTTAATTCTTTTGTTGGGCCTATTTGGTTTTAGTTGGGCTTAGTTGATTGGTGTTGGGCAAATTTTTGAGTAATGGATTGAAGCTGAAAAGTACGAGGTTTTCATATATATGCATACGATATTATTTTAAAAAGGGTGAGCTTGTGCACGTTGTTGGCAGTTGGAATAAGAAGTGATTGAGGAGTAAGCTTGTGAGGTGGGCTTTCGTTTTAAATAAGGACTATGTCCTAAATACTATTTTATGTGAAAGGAGGTGAAAATTGTTTGTCTTGCCATGTTTTGTGTTTGAATGAACCTATCTAAAGTGGCTACGTCATGTATGTTTAATCGAATTCCGGTCCCAGTGAGGGCCGCAAACCCTGCTCGGACTAGTGTACACCCAGGAGATCGTGCGCTATCTCTTTGGAGTTGGCCGGTCTAGTGACTTGGTTCGTGGCCACGTTCCTTGTCATGTATGTTCAGATATGGTGGTGATGGTGATGTGGATGGAAAATGGTTGCAACCGAAATTTATGTGAAAATGCTTTTAGTGACTTGGGTTCTTTTCATTTAAAACCCCCAAGATCACTCGGTATGGCTTGTCAAATTGATTTGGCATGTGTCCACTGAGTGCATCAAGTACTCAGCCCTGCATATTTGTTTTCTTAATGTGCAGATTGAGCGACGACGGGCGTGGAGGATGTTGAGCAGAATTCATGGATTATTTATGTCTGGCTTAGTATTGTTGGATATGTCGTGTCTTCATACTCGGCATTTTCCGTGTCTTGAACGCTTCCGCTAGTGTGTCTTTTCTTTAGAATTGTTTTAGTATTGAGGGTCAACCACTTTTAAATTGTTTACGTTCCAGTCTTTATTTCCTTAGAGTTGGTACTTTGTTGAAATGATAGTACTTTGTTTTTCTAAGTTTTCAGTTATTAAAATATTTTGGACCAATACGTTTGTTTCTCATTTTCTTTCCCGCTTCTTAAACCCTCCCCTAGTCGCGATAAACCGTATTTTCTATCCTTAGAAAAATGTCACACCCCAATCCTTTCTGATGTATAAACTTATAATAAATAAATTCAAAATTTATTTATAAATAATCCACTCGTCATGTAAATAAAATACACATATTATATCATTTCAAAAACAAACATTTATCAAGTACATATTTTAAAACATTCTAAACCTAGTGGGACCCTCTCACCACTCTATATACTATACATTTATGTAGACGCAAATATGATGAGGAGGAGAAGGTTGCCAAAATGCGTCAGCCGCCGACCCTGATAACATGTGGAGTTCCTATGACCCACGTCAACGAATAATTTCACTGATATCTTATTCCTGAAAAAATATTAGTGGTTTATATGAGCCACAACTCAGTGTATATAAACCTTACCTTTAATTCCACATCTCAAGATCAAACATATTCTTTAATCAATACATATAACAATAACCAACAAATATTAGAAACAATTCCATATACATATGCATATGCCACTCTGTTCGATTTATTATTATGTGACACATCAAGCCTGGTATCTGCCCGGGATTTCCATTGTATACGACCCGTAGGTCCCTTATATTTATTTGACCTTTCCACGAAGGTCCCTCTTTGATTTGACCTTTCCACGAAGGCCCCTCTTTGCATATTTTGACCTTTCCACGAAGGCCCCTCTTTGATTTGACCTTTCCACGAAGGTCCCTCTTTGCTCTTTGTATTGACCCGTAGGTCTATTATCATTGTATATGGCCCATAGGTCTTTTGCCATTGTATATCAGATCCATAGCAAGAGTGTCACATATCCTCTTTAATCCCATGATTCAAATGATTCCAATATGATACATCAAACATATCCATTACACCAATTACATAACCATATATTCCATCAATTAATTCCAATACTATAGGTAAACATATATTTTGCACAAACCACATATCCACATCACATTTGACCATCAATATCAAATAACACATAACCATTTCAAGCTCACATCATATAATTCAAATATTCACTCCAATTTAACACATAGCAATTAATCACATAAACCATGTAAAATTAAAAGTGTGATTTATACACACCTGATTAAGATAGGTAAATTTATTGAGCTCCTGATTCCGACTCTAATATCTTTTCTTCTTCTAATATTTCTCTCATCTTCCTCTACTAACTATTATCCTTCTCCTCTTTTCCTTTCTTTTCCTTTTTTCCTTCTTCCTTTTTCCAAGCTCACTGACTCTACGTGTGTGTATATATAAACATGATATATAAATATGCAAAGACGGTTACAGAAAGAATAATAACTCTAATGGTAAATAATAAAATAAATATCAACATGCATGCTGTATAGTTTATTTCTTCGACATTTGTCATGCAAGATTAGTGGCACTGTTAACACTGTACACGTACATACTAACACATTTTTATATTTGAAGCTATGTTACTACCATTATTTATATT